>NW_009930594.1:78789-79882 GCF_000696875.1 Nestor notabilis
AGACAGTCAGAATCTTAGTATATATTCTTGAGCTTTGTCATTAGTCTACAAGCTGCTGTGTGACCTCAGACAACTATTTTGCTCAGCTTCCTTTTATGTAAAGTAAGCTGAAATGTACCGATGAAAAGTATTTTGAAGTTTAGCACTCGAGCATTCAGTCAACTTAACATTATGGTTAATATTTTCACATTTGTTAAAAGCTTGCCAAAGCCACTTCATCCGTCAGTACAATGCTTTGCAGTTTTATTTCCTACTTGCAGAATCCTAAGAACATACAAGGCTATTGTACAGCAGGTATAAAAAACAAGACTCGCTTTAAAAGCAAAAGAAAACCAGGCAATTTTCTGCCCAAGGACTAAGGCCAAAAAAAAGCTTAATCACGTTATTTTAGAAGATATTCTGAAACTCCCTTTTAATATACCGATATTTTTAGGCATCGGTTATTTAGAAACGCACCATCTCTTTTAGCTTCAAGAGCATATGTCAACGGGAGAGTTTAGCTAGACCAATTAAGGAACATGCGAGTTTCCATTAGGCTTTTGTTCTGGAGACTGTTAAACTGGCTTCAGTAAGAATACGTTTCTAGTCTGCGAGATCCATCTCACCACACAAGGTCTCAAGGTCATCAAGGCTCCTTTCAGAGCCGACAGCGCACGAGAGATAAGGACAGAAATTCGGTTTGCAAATACGAGGGACTGCATGATAACTGCGCCTAGAAAAAACAGCGTCGATACAGGAAGCAGCTTTCCACCGCTGCGTTCGCTTCTAAACAGCCATTTTACTTCTAACTACATCCTTCCCTACAGCCAGCCTTCATTTTGTGTTCCTGCCTGGGTGCGCGGTTCCAGGCTGACAGCTGAGGAGAGGGTACCGGCTGCGCTCAGGTGAAGGTGAGATGCCTCCCAGCCTCGCCGGGTGCCGAGGTTTCCCGCCTCCCCCCGTTTTTGAAAGTAAATGAAGGCGCCGCTCCCAATGGCGGGGGAGGGGGGAGCTAGGCTCCCTCCTCCTCCCGGGAGCCCGGCTCCTCCTGGAGAGGCAGGGGAGCCCGGGGACCCCTCTCCTGGCAGGTCGGCCCTGCTATCGTCCCTCCCCC
>NW_009930595.1:0-52544 GCF_000696875.1 Nestor notabilis
TTAGCTTTCCTGACCTGGGCCCTGGCTTCCTAGAGAACATTCCTGTAATCTTCCCAGGCCACCTGTCCTCGCTTCCACCTTCTATAAGCTTCTTCTTTCCCCTCTAAGTTTCCTCAGCAGTTCCTTATCCATCCATGGAGGTCTCCTGGCCCTCCTGCCACACTTCCATCTATTTTTGAAAGTTTTCTCCTGAGCCTGAAAACATATGTACTTTTTCAACTATAATAGCCAGTTTAATAAAGGGTGTGGTCTCTACCTATACCTACAAACTTTGTCCAGAGCATTTCTACCCTACCATCTACCTACAAACCTTCCCATTCCTTCAGGCAATCCTGTTGCTTTAGGTCAACTGCGATGAGTGAAATGCTAGCAATGACCTATTGTGAATTAAAATGCATGGTCTAACAGTTGTCACAGTATATATGAATACCTTTATATATGTGAAGGTAAAGAACATCCCAAATTGCAGCATGTGCCTGCATCACTTTCATAGCCAGAAATCACTGAATTGACTGGTCTTGTTTTCAATTTTAAGTTTGCCATCATACGATAACTCAATCTGCTCTTTTCTCTTTACCTGAAATCTTGATAATGCAGCACACTCTTCAAGCAAGCACTGGTTCCTAATAAATTCTCATTCATTACTCCTCCAGGAAAATATTTTCTATGTTCAGCAAGCAATACTCATGCTAAAAAAAGATCAGGGTAAATTTTTTTAGCTTTGAAAGGTGATTTCCCAGATCTGGTGTGATTAGCAGTTTTCTTCTTTACTTCTGAAAATCTACAGTTCCTCTATCACTGCCCTTATTTTATTTAGAATTTATGAGAATGAGCTTCCTGCCCCCACAATCAGCATTTGGGTTTAAAAAAGCCTGTGAGCATTCATTCATCAGAAATAGTCAGCACATTAAGGAAAACTTGCACCATACTGGTTCAAAGAAATGAAGTGATTCTACCTTCCCACACATCAGCCACCTCTCCCAAAGGAAGCAGCAGGCTGGTAGCCTCCCATTTTGCTGCACAAAACAGACAGCAAGTGGGAATGCAGAAGCCAGGATTAAATAAAAATGACAGATGACAGCCCATGCTGCCTTGCAGGATGACAGGGACTCTGTGTTTGGAGTTTTTTCCCAGCTAATACATCCAAAAAAACAACCACTGAAGTGCAAGGATTTGAGGTATGCACCTTCCCCCCCTGCCCCCTTTTGCCAGGTCACCACATCTCCCAGTTTGTATTTGTATGCTGACAAATCCCATCTGAAAGTAGTTTTGCCACAGCAGGGCTACCTGTGGTGATCAAACTAACACACGCACAGAGTCTCCTCAGTGGTCGTGCTGTCTTGCTTGAACTTCATGCAGTCATAACTCATGTTGAAAAAGCAGTTCTGATTCAAACCTTATAGAAGTCACACGTAAGAAGTTAAACAAAATTAGTGGTGCTGGCGTTTATGTTTCATTGCAGGTAAAAGATATTAAGACTTCCATGCACTTTATGAGCAATGACACATCTTGAATACCTCAACACATTGATTTTGGTTAAAAGAAAAACCTACATCAAGCTGCTTTGCAAAAAATAATTTACTCTTAAAATCAATGACAATGATGTTGCAGATAAAAAATGAGATCTTTCTGTGAGATTTTTCCTGGTTTGAGCAATCCTAAAGCTTTACATAGGATGATGTTTCAAGGGCTCTCACAAAGTCATCAAGACACACTGGCTTTGGCTGTTTTCTAGCTTTCTCAAGGGAAAACAAAAGAAAAAGTGTGGATTTGTTGGTCTTTTAAGGAGCTGTACTTAGTAGCAGCATGAAAACAGGGAAAGCTCCACAGGGTAATTAAATAATAATTCATAGCAAGCAATAATGCTTCTCATATTGCTTTTCAAAGTAAGTGCAAGAGATAAGGAGCTGGAGATGCACCTCCTCAGAGCGTGCTGCATCATACTTGCAGCAGGAAGCCACAAGCAGCTCTGGATCCACATTACTGCCTGCTCCCTCAATAGACCTCTGTTCTATTTCTATATGAGCTTGTGTTTTTTTTAAGCTACCCTTACTAGTTAATTGCAAAGCTTGCAAAGTTTCTGAAGGAGGCTGGCTTGAAGGAACAGGCTGGAAATATCACCAGCAGGTGCTCCAATTGCCCATGACTCCTACCTCACCCATGCAGGAAGATGAAATATTGCTCCTACCTGCACAGGGCAGTGTCTCACCTCTGAGACCTAAATCTCCAGTGACAGTGGGAACTGGTGCAGCCATGGCTCCCCACCCTTTGTCCCAGCGATGCCCCTGCCTACTTTCTCCTGCATGGAGGGCCTAGTCTATATGGTGAGATACACTATAACTACTTTCTGCTGATCTGGCACTTGCATGTCTTCTCTTAGAAGGCACTAATCTCCATGCATGACCATCATCCAAATATACTCTCTTTCCATCACACTTTATCTCCCCAGTTGATAATTGCACCAAAGGAGGCTTTTGGTTAAATATCAGTAGTAACACTTTCTCCCTCACTCGTCATTGTTCTTCTATGATTCAAACAGCTTCAAATGACGGGTTTGAAAAACGGCCAGGGCTAGAAGAAGTGTGGGAATGGAAAGTTTCTGAATGCTGGCAAGTGCTTATCAACCCCTGCATTGTAATATCAGCAACCAACTGGCAACAGAGCTGTGCCAAATTAAGTGGAAAAGAAGTGCACACAAAGAAAGATCGGTAGATATAAAGGCAGAATTGTAATGAGCATGAGTACTCCTGAATAATTTCACCCACTATTTGCTGCAGCAGGAGTTTCTCTTCAGTAGCATCTCAAAGTGTTACTCCAGTCACCCTCCAGGAAGCTGAGAGAAACATCAAAGTTTTCCAGCTGCAGGACATATATCTCACCCAATTTTACAGCTTTTATTCAAAACCAGTCCAATAGTTACTTGGGAAAAATATTTTATTAACCCATGAACTCATCGTAGCTGCTCAAGAACATCAAAATATTAGACAGCCCTTAAAAGACACATATTACTGCATACCAAGTGCTACACAGTGCTACAGAAGAGTCCTTGCTCAAGCATATATAGTGAATATGTTGCTCTCTGAGGTGGGACGCACTCCCTGCCCAGTTCTATAATAGATGCAGTGCTTTACTAGTGCAGATATTGTTGCAGGATTCTGCCAGAGCAAAGCTATTTTGACGCTACATAATTTCGTTTTTCAGAAAGCTTCTGTGGAGAAGAAAGAAAACAAAAAAGGACCTTCACTCCCCAAAAGTCCACCTAAATATTACAAATATTGCAAAGTGTAATTTCTGCCATTTCTCCAGCAACTTTTGCAAGAACTAGGGCACCTTCACCAAGCATGGCTGCCTCCCACACAGTGAGAAAACCCAGCCTTGTAAACATTAAATCCACACACACACCAAACACCATGTCCTCCTAAACACTCTCAAAAAGCACTCCATTAAAAATATATAAAGAAATAAAACATTTCACAAACTAGCTAAAGGCCGAGCTTAAACCTAATGCTAATTAATTTCTTCTAACCCCACAGATCTCAACTGAGCTGTTCCCCAGGATGCTTCAACCATAACCAGGAGGCATTCAGATCTACCCAGCATAATGCCTTCTTCCATGGGTCTTGTGGATGTCTTGCCAACACCAGGCACAGCTACAGCAAAGTTCAGGTTATACGAGGGCAGACCTGCACGCTCATTTCATTCTTCCTCAAAGGGAAATGCTTAAAAACTTGATCCAAGACTAGGTTTTAAAAAGTCCTCTCATGCCGTAATACCCATATCTCATGATACTGATTTCTTTTGTGTATTTAAAGCAGGAGGAGCCAAAACTTGTGACTATTGTCATGGAATTGCTGACCTTGGTAGACAGACATACCCTCAAGAGTAGCCCACAGCTAGGACTCAAGGTACTGTGGACCAAATCTTCACTGTGCCACAGTCATCAGCCCACAAGTAAGTTATTTCTCCCAAAATCCACAATAGCATCCAAGCACCAGATGATACAATGGCAAGTGCCCAAGTCTAAACCTCTTTCATTTAGCTTCCTTTCACTAAATGAGGGGAAAAGCACTTCCCAGCCTGCCCAAGCTCTTGAGAAGAACCTGGGAAAGACTGCACAGCAGTTCATCAGTAGAGCAGCTAACAAGCTATTTAGCTACAAGGGACGTGCAGGGATCCAAGGGACAAGAAGAGCTAGACAAGTCAGTTTGCCCAAAGTTCAAGTAGCAAAATGAGTGATGCTCTTTGGATTCTGTGTACTCTTTCTTAGCTGAAGGCACAAAGGACACCACATGCACACTGTCCAAAAACACATCCTTCCTAAGCCAGGATTTGCAGCATGCACAACTGCAAATATGCCAGGAGGTGCTTTGGCCAAGCCACTAGGTCAGGTACCTTTTTAGAAGACAGTTTGCATACTCAAAACAGTGAGAACAAAGCGTACAAGCTAAATAACTTAATAAACAAAAATGTACCTTAGGCAATTGGTGTTCTACCCTGCTCTGCTGCCCTTCATTTACTGAGGTAACAATGGATTAAGGGAATGAATTAAGGCTTTGCCAAGGGGAAAACATATAAATAAATTTTAAAAACCCTGTTGAATTGTGTCAGAACATCCCATTTTGGAAATGAAGCAGTAGTATTTCTGAATAGCAAAACATGAATTTAACATTTGTTGAATCACAGTTTCGAAGTGGTATTTTCACCCTAAATATAGATTACTCAGGGAGGGGGGAAAGAGATACTGGCTGTGGCACAGAAAGTAGTCTTTCTTAAAACCCATATCAGACAGAGGTAGACTGTTTGAGGGAATTTTAAAGTAATGTTGGTAGGGACTACTTGCAGCAAATGTTTCAGGTAAGATTTGAAATAGGAAAAAGCCCTCCACAAAACATGTAACTGTATTAATATCATCAGGTTATGCCATTCTCCACATTTGAGATCTTTCAAAGGTGGGGCCTTCCTGAGGTATGCCCTATGTCCATCATGATGATGCTGCACCTAGGATAGGGCTTTTCAGTGCGGAGCCCATGGCCACAACTCTTATGATAAAGGAAATTGCCGAAACATCTGCTGGAATTTCTCCCTTTTTGAAGGAAAGCAAAACAATCATTCTTTCCTTCAAAGGAAAGGCATGAAGACACCATGTGAAGCTTCTCATGCTGATAGCTCATGAGCCAAATTCAGCTTGTAAGACTTATCTTGGTTCCATGGTAGAAAGTTCTGCTGATTGTAGCCTCTCCATTCAAACCAAAAAGCACAGAAAAGATGGTAACTTGCATCTTCATTTAGTTCAAGCCTATAATTTAAGAACAAGCATCTCTCTCATCCACCAACTCCACAGCCATTTCTCTTCTTGATTTTATATTCTCTCACCATATACCAAGAAAAGCTGAATTAATGTACGCTCTCATATCTAGACTATGCAGGACATCAGAGCAAGCAAGCAGAGCTGGGAGTTTGCAGCACACAGCCAATTGCACAAGATCATAGTTTGGAGATTTGATGCATTTGCAGGACAGGAACCCTCAGCTGCCTAAAAGCCAGAGTACACTCCCTGGCACCACAGCACATGTAGAGCAAGAGAGCATCTCCACAATATGGAGTAGCTCATCCATTGCAGTTTTGCCCCAGCTTAAACACCACTAGGCCTCTCACAGTGCCAATCCCACTTGTCACTGTGAAGCAATGCTGTTAGCAAGTAAAACCTTAGATTTTTAGTTGCAATTAATATGTGTTCAGCTCCATTGTGACAAGTTACAAGGTTAGTTGGCAAATATATCTCCACAAGAACTGCCAGACTTAGTACAAAGTGGTTGCCAAGTTATATTCTTTCTAGTTGCTGGGGAAAACTATTAAATAAACAAATATACCCCAATTTAATTTTTAAATAGTCATTCTTAAGGGATGAACTAAAAGATAATTATGGCTTGGCATGACTGTGTTATTTTACTTTTCTCCCACCCAATGCTGAAAAGACAAAAGCTTTTCTTAGTGAGCGTATTCATAGATTATCTGAGGCAAGAATGGGGCATTATGATTTCTGGTCAGATTTCCTGGCTAGCACTGGCCATGGGCTTCCCCTGGTTGACCCTGCACGCCACCAAGCAGCCTTTGGACTGTCCCTGCTTTGAGTAAGGTCTGGACCAGATGACTTCTGAAGGTTCTTTCTACCCTAAATTATTTTATGAGCCTATGAGTTTATAGCTTTTGTCACAATCACAGATTGACGTCAATCACGCATTCTGGCAAGACAGTGAAACCTGATATTAAGGCTGGTAGCAAGTTTCATCCATAGCACCAATTTTCAAGAGTAATTATCTCATTGAGTGCAAAATCACCAGCCTGTAATTAGTTTAATTGCATCCTACTGCAACTCCCACCAATGACAAGCACTACATAACCAGCACTGGGCCTGTCATAGATGAAACACCCACAGGTGAGCTGCATCAGCAAGGGGAATCAGCAGAGTTTACAGTAGCAGGCAGTTTTGTTGGCTATCCTAAGACTTTGCGTTTGGGGTATGAAAGCTTCTTGCCTGTATGCCCATTTTTATCACCTAGAAAACTTAGGCAAGATGAATTTCGCTGTGAATTGCTCAGGAGTTGTCTCCTTTACCTGACTAGGTATGGAAAACTTCAAGTCAAACAGACCCTTAAGGAACAACGCAAAAAGAGCAGCTGGAGAATTACTCATTAGAAAAAGACCATCAGGATAACTAGAGGTTCTCATCACAAAACTTCTCAAAACTATGCCATTGGTTTCATTCCTAAGGAAGTAGCACTCATTACCATAATGACAAAAACTTTTAGCCCAGCTGACATAGGCCAGGCACTGTCAGCTCCCAATGAAATGAAGGAAAATACTGTTAAAGTTGAGGGAAGAGGAAAGCAATAAGGATTCTCACACTGTGAGACCTGGGGCAGGTCTGTAAGGAGTATAACAAGGCCCAGCAAGAAGTGCAGTACATACTAGCGGTTAAGAACACACAAGTTCAGCCTCTTTAACCACTCACCTGGAATGGGTCTCCTCCTCCTACCCTAGCACTGCCTCTACTGCAGCCACTCAGGAAGGGAAGCAACTGAGTTATAAAGCCAGGTCTCCTGACGAGGTGCAGGGATGGCTCCGCGTCTCTGTGATAGTAAAGCTGACCTCATCATGGAAAATTTAAAGCTCCCAGGAACACCTGCTGCCTTGTTTGCATCTCCCAGGAATATTCTCCCAGCTTTGGTAGAAAGGGGATTTCCAGCCCTGGATGTCTTCCTTTCAAGACCTCCCTGAAAAGTCAGATGTGTGGGTAAAAACTGTCAGTCTTACCTAAAGGCCATCATTTTTTCCCCCAACACTTAATAATAAAAGACTTTCCTTGCCCTTAACCCACCTGGCACCCTGCGGAAGGTGACAGGCAAAAGAACTGAGAAAGGACCCAGGGAGTGTGACTCGAAGACTCAGGGCATTCAGCGCTCTGCCAGGATGGGGTTTAGTGTCTTGTACTCCAAACTACCAGGATGGCCTGTTAATTTTTTACCTAATGGCTTATCCTGCCTTGGGTTATAAATCTCTACAGAAAGAATTAAGTTAAAAATTCTCTTACACTTAGTGATACGGCCCAAGCAGATACTGCAGACAATGCACATACTGTCACAGCAGATGTCTCTATTTAGGTCAATTATTAACTGAGTGATGCACAGGATGTTTAAATACTTACTGTTCTTCCAGTGCTTAGTGGGTGCTACATAATATTTAATTTCTTTTTTTAATGTACACATTTTATATTTATTACCTATTCTACCTGAAATCACCTCCACACATGCTTCCATACACATTCAACCAGGACTGGTGGCAACTGTTCAGGACTTTATCAGGAGCCAGATGATTTGTGGTTTCCTGAGTTCCACAATGCTGTAATATCATGAGGATTTAGTTCTAAGAGCAAGTTTAAAAGGGCCCCTGATGGCCCTTCCATCCAGCTGATGGACCCTTCCGCTCCTGCAGGGTCCGGTGGACCTGGGCAGTTGGGTTACCTCTTCTACACAGCCACCAGGCACTGACAAACATGAACGTCTCTTTGGTCCAGGTTCTTAGTTCAGGCACTTGGGCTCAGACACTTTCCACTTAACTATGATTTTTAAGGACCTCTTCACTGAGAGGGACCAAGAGGGATATCACCTGTGGGCGTGAGAGCCTGAAAGGTGGCAGATTAATGCCACTTGGTTACATTCAGGAGAGAGGAAAAATTGCTTTATTGTTCTACAGTGGAAGTCTCTGAGAATCAAAAGGCTCATTTTCACAATTGCTTTGCTTGTGTAGCTGGCCAGTAGGTACTGTAATCATCACCACAATTAGATGGAAAATTCAACTCTTCAACGGAGAATTGAAAAGTGCAAAAAAAACCCAACCCAAAACTAAGGACAAAATTGTATCACTCACACAAAACAGCAGGACCTTCTTCACTGTGCAGACACACTCAGCTGTGCATATCAGGCAGGACCATGGTGGTCCACCCCACCCCCCCCAATAGTGAGCCACCATCACTTGGCCAGGGCCACAGCACATTGCTTCCAACTCTTGGCACTCATACCACACAGCTCTCTGTGGTTTCTGAGCTGCACAAAGGGCATGGCACTACCTCAGAAATAACATGGGAGGGTGAATGCTTTTTTCTCACAGATGGCTTAGTAAGCCATTTGCCATCAGCCAGCTGAGTTTCAAAGTGAGTCAACAGCATGTTGCCACTTTGTCCTGATGGTGTTAAAAGTGATTCATGTTGAATATAAAGTGAAGGCTAAGTTGCTTACTTGCCTTATACACCATCAACTAATGGTGGCAGGTTTGCATGGCAGATCAGCTGGAGACCATTTCTTTTGCTAGGATTCAGTTTCATTCCAAGCAGGAACACAAGAAACAGGAATAAACACCCCAGCCCTGTTCCTGTTTCTGCGCAACATGGGTGGGCTTCAGGCTGCTTGTTCCCTCTCTCCATCACAGAAAGTCTTTAAGGTAAAGTTAGGCAATCATCCTCCAAGAATGACATAAGTGGTGTTGATAGAAAACACCCTGATTATTTTGGGACACAACGGCTACCATGATGCAGCAGAACTGCTGCTCTGTCATGACTTCATGTGAATGAGGACATCCTTACACCAGCAGCTGGCTTAATCCCCTCCCCAAACAACTCTGGAATACCACATGCGGTTGTTAGTTACCTGGGGGAAGATAGGAGTAAAAAAGCAGGATCCAAACAATTAGCATCATTTCTGATTATAAACTGAACTTTGCAGCAGTGAAATAAATTTTCTGATGACAAACCAGAAACGCAACCATAAACAACCTATTTTAAATACAAAGAGCCACTATTCCTTAAAAAGGTGCCCAAAGATGAGACTCCAAGGGACAATCCCGCCATCCAGTTTCAGCCATCACTTAAGTGAAGTATCACAAACACACAGAATCATCCATGGAGACACATCGTGTTCTCCAGAAACTGGTAAGAAGAGCCTAACTGGGAACTCAGGGTCCCTTTATCCAGGCACCCAAGTCAAGTGGTGAAAGTTGATAGTGCAAAACCCTCCTCCCAGCCTTTATTACAAAATTTGTGGACTCACTTTGTTTAAACAACTATGGAGAGAGGTGTCCTTCTGAACAGGCTGTCACTAGGTTGCATTTCTGAGTAATTGTCATGAAACTGAGTGGTTAGGGTTGCTAAAAGAATCAGAGATATTAGCAAAAGTAATTTTAATATAAATTTATAAATGTGTGATTCAACAGAATTTGATGGCAAGGTCCATTCTGTTACATACCAAGAGACTGTGTCAGAATTGGCAATGATTTATACGGGATTGGGTTAAAGTGATTTATACAGAATTGGACTGGAATAACGTGTATGGAAACTGAAAATACAAACAAATAAGGGACACTTACCCATCGAGTCATGAGGTTCAAACTAGGCCCTCCCCGCTTTCTAAACTCCTGACAGAGCCTAGCTGCAGCTGGATCTAATCCTTGTTTCAGACTTGAACAATGGTTTATGTCTAATGGAATTTTAAAAGAAATTGAGGTAGAGTGATTGAAGGTGAAAAGGATAAGGGAAACCCTCCCATTGAGTCTCAAGGTGCAGATTGGACCCTCTTGCTTTCTAAACTTCCTCTCAAAGAGGAATCTAGGTGAAGCTGAATCTAGACTTAGCTTCAGACCTGATTGATGGTATATATCTAAAGGATTATGTATCATTATTTAAATGTCAGTTAGCAGCAGTTTGCATTTTTAAAGCAAATAATAACACTTGATTATTAAACTAATACACATCTACTTACAATTAAATATCTAAACTAGCACAACACACTAAGAAAGATATATATAAATATATGTATATACACACATATATTTATGTTAAAAATTTCTCTTGGGTGCGGTGAAAAGTAAAAGTATAATACAACACTCACATCAGCTTTCTCATGACTCCTCAATAGGCGAAGGGTTGAGTGACAGTGAGCAGAAGTAACAGCTCAGGTATACGATCCCCCTATTTCATAAACTTGAGAGTTTTATGGGCTCTGAGAGGTGTTCTACTCAGAGGGAGATACTGGTCACAGCCTGCTGCAATCCAGACCTCGAAGGACCAATGTTTGTAGGGTCATAAGATGCCTGGCTTTAGTCATCACTGAATTTTCATCCTGGCCTCAATCATATGTTGGTTTCACCAGTTGCACAACAGTTATGTTCCAGTTTGTCAAGGAATGACTGATCATCCCGAAAGAGCTCCTGGTACAATCAGGGAGTACCCAATCTTTCTCATCTCTGTGTGCTCCTCCTTACCTTTGCTAGGCAACCAGGGAGTGCCCAGCCATCCAATTCCTTGCCCCTGTGCAAAGGCTGGGGCCCAACTGGAATTCATGGGGAAGCAGAGGGTTCCAGGAGAGGAGCTGGGGGGATGCACCAGCATAGATGTGGACACACATCTAAGACAGCAACATGGCTGCATGCGTATGTGTTTGGGAACAGGCACTCATCCTCTGTGGTCATGGTGGGGATCCTGCAAAGCCATCACTGTCAGAGCCAGAAGGGAACCAAAGCTTTTGAAAAAGCAAAGCCAAATGCCTCTACTTTTTTTTTCTTCCCCCACTAATTACTTCAATGATCACCAAATCTATCTCAATGTTCTCACTTGGACTTCATTTCTTTCAGGCCATGCATGTGACAGTAAATAACTGTGGATGATCAAGAAAGAAATTGTGGCCTCACAGACACTGCATGGAATGAGGTAAATCTGTCAGAAAAGGGAAACTGTGGGTGTTTCTGGAATAGTTTTGCCTGGGACAATGTTCTTTGTCTTCAGGACAGCTGTGCTGAAGCACGCACTTGGCTTAACATATGTGGTCTCCATGCTTTTGCACTGAGCTTTCCTTTCCTGGTCTGCTCCAGCCGTGCAGCCTCAGCCACATTTTTCTTCCTGTATAAATCATGCGTTCACTTTTTTACTCAACTTTTTCCTGATTTTGCTACCACAGGTTAAACTATTTAGGTGATATCATAGAGATCTTAATTCCCAAAGTCTGATCAGGACAACCAGCCTCTGCTGTAATATATTAAAAAATAAATAATCATTGCAGCATCAAATCTTTCCTACCAAGGTAAGCCTGGAAGAATTTAGCTTCTTTACAGAAAGAGTATGAGGGATATTATTCCCCTGCCTGCTCCATAGTTGTGACTAATCCTTTTAACTGAAAGACCACATTGTTTTGTAAATTAGAAAATTAATTTTAAAATGTTTGCTTACTGTTGAGGATTTAGATGAGATTAGGCCAATGCTTTGGCTAAGCAGCTCCAGTCTTAGGTTTTGGCCCTCCTTACTCATGAAAAGCTCTTTTCAGCCCCTGTCCATTCTTAATTACAGCTGCCGCTGACTTCTGGGTATGTTCCTTAAGAGGTCTTTTCCTTATAAGCTTCTCTATGTTTCCCATAGAAATTATTTCCTTGTCTTTGAACCCTTTTTATTAAGCAGGTTTATGTAAAAACCTTGCTGGTATTTCTTTTTGCATTTACCAGTCCCTGAAAGCACATAGGTCAGGCTTACAGTAGAGGGATAATTTTGCATGGAGCTTGGTGGGAAACACCCACGCATGCAATGCTTACCTGGCACTCCCACACCCTGGGAGGCTGAAGGAGGGGTTCACTTCCATCCTCCTGTGTCACAACCCAAAAGGAGTCATTTAGAATGACCTCCCTCCCGCTGGGACCAAAGACCAAGTTCCCAATACCCTTGTGTATTAACTACCAGTTTTATGATTTATTAATACAAAATACAAGGCATGCAGTTAGATATAATAACTCAATAATGATTACTTTAACTGGATCAGCAAGTCACATCCCGCATGTTTTTACTTAGATCTAGTCAATATTCAATGAAGAAGAGAGGAGAGAATAAGAGAGAGACAGAAAGGAAGAGAAAGAGAGAGCTAAGTATCACCACTGGTGGAGATCCAGTGACGTCTCGCTGGTCCTCTTCACCCAGAGTATCGTTGGTGATGGGAGCTTGCCCTCTGACCTGAGCCCTGCACTTTTATGTTCACATTCTTTTGAGGTATCATCCATAATTTGCATACGAAGCGTAGAGAGGCATTACTGTGATACTGATGGGCATAGTTTAGTGAGCACATGTGCAGTCCCAAAGCTGGGGTTCCCCAAGGGTCCTCCATATGGACAGTCTTCTGGGTGGTCATGTCTGCTTTTGGACTCCATCCTGAGTCAGCTCATCCTTGAGTCACCCTTTCGCATTCCTGTGGAGGCTTATCAGCTTCAGACAAAGGGGTCAGAACAAATCCATCTACATAGTATCGAGAGACAACATCCTTTTTATTTGCTTCATTTACACTCAAGGTCTCCCATGGTCAAAAGCAAATGTCGCCTGAGACAAGCTCAGTTTCCTGTCTCTAGTTCACACTATGGAATGTAAGCAGAGTTTGAGACAAGCTCAATGTCTAGGTTCTCACATCCTGAAAGCCCCAGAGATGGCCCCTGCAGCTGGCAGGGCTCATATAGCCACCAAGTGCTTGCTGCCAGTGGCCTCATCCACTCCATGAAGCCCTGAAGAGTGCCAATGCCAGCCTTAGACTCGAGTGCTGACCAGCATCCTGTCATCATGGTGTGACTCCAGCTCCCCAGCTGCTGCCTGCAAGTGGATTTGAAACTATGCTGAAGCTGAAGAAGCTGTATTGAATCTCAACAGGCCTGTGAGAAGTGATACTGCCTAATCATGTACAGAGCAGTTGAACATTTCAACAATACCAGGCTTCAGATAGCTGGACTTCCACCTCCAGAGAAACTTACAGCTAACAGAAATCAGGGTATATGGTCCCCTTCCTGGGGGATGCCTGAGTCACCAGCAGGGAATAATCATCAATCCTCATTCACCTTCCTCTAGGTGCATTGTCTGAGCCCTAATACTTTGTATATGAACTGATATACAGAGACACACATGCTGCATTTTCGTTTTGTGATTCAAACACTTCTTCAGCAAAAGAAAGGAACTGAAATTGGTCTTGAGGTCAATTCAAATTAAGCAGCACCTTTATGTGGTAGTACATCCATTTTCTCTTCTTTGCCTTAATGGGAAGATTTGCTGCTGTAAAATATTATTTGCAAACTGGGCTCCATCTTCTCCAACTGGAAAATGACACTGAACAACTGTCAATCTCCTGAACATGTGTGTTATTAAATCTGTGGCTAAACCTTAGAGGATACTGAAGTTCTTCCAGTCCAAACATTGTGAATGCTTCATGTACAAACCTCACTGACTCTTCTGCAGTGTGTGTCTAAAAGCTGCTAAATGGGACAGGGCATTGCTACCAGAACTGACTTTTTGCTCATATCTGATGTCACCAAGCACCAGGCTCTGAAACACCTGTGTCCTCTGAGCACTGCAAGACCAAAGCCAGCTATCATTTGACAGGGCTTGTGCTCTCCCTGAAGCATATGGCCATTGTCATGGCTTCTGCACAAATTAGGCATTTCTCCTCATGTCTTGAACTGGATTAAATAGGAACTGGTCACTGCATTGTGCTGCAGAGAAATGAAGTCGGTCCCAACACAATGAAAACGCTGCAAGACATTTGGCTACAGTGGATGTTCCCCCACCAGCACTTTACAAACTCCTCTTCTACTGACTGTAGGAGGATGCCCAGCACCTTACAGCATCAGCTAATGCCAAGGCTCTCCTGTGCTCATCCATGCCAAGCAAAGCAGAGACAAAACCCATGCTTCTTACAAACAGGTTTATTTGCATTTTGACTGGAGCACAGATTCTAGATACAGATTTCTTCTGCACAACAGTACAAGAGCCAGTGCAAAATATGCTTTTTTCTTTATTCATGTACAAAAAAAACCCAAAACCCGACAAATGAAATGACAAAGAGTGTGGCAGTACTTACTCACAACTGGTACGCCTCAACCTCCAACCAACCCACCTCCACTAGCTCTCACCCATCATGCTAACTTCATGGTCAGCATCACCTGTCTCTAATGGCTGCATTGTCAGTGAAGAGATGTAACTCCCATAGCCCTTTGAAAGATAAACATTCACCCCAAGCAAACTGGGGACAACAGCAGGCTACTTAAAAAAGTTGGACACACCAGCTGCTCATCAATGCATCCCCCCACAGGGAGCAGAAGAATTTGAGGGAATGGCAAAAAAAAAAAAGCACAAATCAGAAATGCACAAAAAAATTAGGCACCAGCTTAACCCATTTGTTAAAGAGAGGCAAGGATGTTAAGACACACCTCCTGTCTGCCTTCTCATATTCACCCACAGTAGTGATAATGAAGGTCAAACACTCCCACTTTGAGTACCCTGTGCTGTCAAACAGATTATAATCTCAAGAAAATATTTCTATTAGAAGCATAAAGTTAAACCACTTCATAACTGCAGGAGAAAGAGAAGCTACAGCCTGAATACAAGCATTTCTTTGAAAACAGTCAAAACCAAAACCAGACACAGACAAAAAAAACCCTGCCCCAATCATCCACGAGATGATTGTTAGAATTATAGCCAATGCTTAAGCAATTAATACAACATCGAGCTAGGAAAATCCTCGTATGGTTGTTCTGCTTAGGGAGTAGCTCTTACTAGTTTACAAAGCCCTGGGCAATCTATTTCTTTTACTCTAATTTTCAGAAGCTGCAATATAAAACTGCAGTGTTTGTGCAGGAATATTCCTGTCTTCACTAAGGCCTGGGATTTTTATTGCAGAAATTCATCGAATTTGCATCATTTCAAGTGTATCATGTCCAAGCCACCTAAAGTAATTATTACGGACTTTTAGGTATCTTCCTAAGTAATGGCTGGATTTCAAAGCTTTGATCTACCAGAGCCTTTTACATTGAACTGCAATTAAACAAAGCAGAGTACCAGTTAAAGCCGCAGACCACAAGTACTCAGCAGATATATGTGTTGATACAGTACAGTATGTGTGTGTGTATATATATATACGCATAAATATGTATATGTTACATTATAAGGAGAATCCCATTCAGGACTTCTCAACTGCAAAAACTCTTTTACTACCTCCAAGTCTTGAAACTTCAGCCCTTTAAATTTCACACCAAAACAATGAGAACTCCCATACTTTCTAGATTGAATTATTATTTCTATTGTAGCCAATCTACCAAGCAGGGACAGCTGAAAGAACAGGAACTTTCATTTTAATAACACCAGTCCTGCCACCTCAGGCAGATGACACAAACTTCTACCACTAGATTATTTGCCCCTTCCCTGCCCTGTGGTTGTGTATCATGGGCATTTCTATGAGTTCTCAGACCAGCACCAGAGTCGTACTAACTGACTTGTGCCAATTTACTCAGTTGTCAGAGAAAACAGCGCAGTTATGTTTGTTCGGCCTGGAGAAAAGAAGGCTCAGGGAAGACCTTATAGCAGTCTTCCAGTACCTAAAGGGGGCCTACAATAAAGCTGGAGAGGGACTTTTTACAAGGACATGTAGTGACAGGACAAGGGGGAATGGCTTTAAGCTAACAAAGGGAAAGATTTAGATTAGACATAAGGAAAACATTCTTCACTGTGAGGGTGGTGAGACACTGGCACAGGTTGCCCAGAGAAGCTGTGGATGCCCCAACCCTGGCAGGGTTCAAAGCAAGACTGGATGCAGCCTTGAGCAACCTGGTCTAGTGGGAGGTGTCCCTGCCCATGGAAGGGGAGTTGGAACCAGATGAGCTTTTAGGTCCCTTCCAACCCAAACCATTCTGTGATTCTGTGATTTATCAGCCAGCTAGTACAGATCTGATAAAACCCCAGGTTTATACTTTGCAGTACTGGCTGGAGTCATAATTGGTTTTAATCATGTTAATGGTTCTTCCTTTTAATCTCTAGCAAGCCCACTTCTACGCATAGTGGCTGTCATAATACATACACAGCCTCAGAGCTGGACAGTTTGAGACACCATATTATTCATTGTAATCCTAAACCCCAACCTTATAAATGTCTGCTGTATGAAATTCAGATATGGAACAGAAAAAAAGTCTTATTTAAATCACTTTGAGCAAGTCTTACTTTAAAAAAAAAGAAATAGGAGCAACAACAACAATAAGAAAAGCAAGAATAAATGTAACAGGCACTTAAGAGCAAAGTAAATGCAAAACCTTTTTGGATATTTAGATGAGGGGGAGCTATTCATCTCCCTTGCCTCTAGCTTATCTAGAATTTATACATCTAGCACAGACTAATTATTTGTGCTTCTTCCAGTCTTGAGGAGACAAAAGCTGCCTTCTGGAGGCTGTCACATCCTCAAATAGGGCAAATGAGTCTCTCCAGGGATGATAGACCCTCCGTAACCATGGAGAAAGGCTGAGATTACCTGACACTTACACAGGTAAAACAAGTCTCTCACTCCACCCATAAGCCACTATAATAAATCCTGAAGGCTTTGCTTGGATCCTGCATGGACAAATTCACCAACTTCAAGAGGACAAGGGTTTGCTCTTATGTTTTTGGGAGGCAGAGTGGAAGGTTCATTGGCAGTCCAATTTTACACCAGTGTTGCTCTGACCACTTGCACTAGCTGCTCAGCCATGATGGTTCATGACGAATTTGCCCACTGGTTATGCAGCATCATGCAACAAGGGCAAAGGGTGAAACATGTTTCTCTAACTGCCAGAGATGCATCTCAGTCTACACTTTCCTCAGTGGGGGAACCAGAGCGGGAGGTGCTGATCTCCTCTCTCTGGTGACCAGTGATAGGACCTGAGGGAATGGAAAGAAGCTGTGTCAGGGCAAGTTCAAATTGGACATTAGGAAAAGGTTCTTCACCAATATGGTGGCTGGTCACTGGAACAGGCTCCCCAGGGAAGTGGTCAAGCCTATCATAATTCAAGGAGTATCTGGACAATGTTCTTAGTCATATGGTTTAGTTTTAGGTAGTCCTGCAAGAAGCAGGGAGTTGAATGCAATGATCCTTATGGGTCCCTTCTGACTCAAGATGTTCCATGATTCTAAGTTGAAGTAAATTGACATTCTCCTAGACACCAAACTAGCTGTGCTGTGTCTTCATGGACATATATATTACTTGACCACTATTGTCTAAATTTCTGCTGGGACTACAGGGATTCAACAAGGTCTAGAACTACTCTGTCAAGTAAGTGTAGGTCTTACACACACATTAAAGTTATACAGCTTTACAAATGAGATAATATAGACAAAACAGTAGAGCCCACCCAGTAGGACAATATTTATAATCTATGGGGACATTTACTCTGTTACACCTTCTTACGGCATGGAGAGAAGAACAAGATATATTGTCAAATTCACCCTCATATCAATATAAAATTATTTTAAAAAACCTAAACATAAAAAGGCCCTAATGAAGAGTTATTTTTGTTCAAAATTAATCAAGCAAGTGCTACTGAAATACTATGAGGACTTCTGCATATAATTCCTTCCGGGCAAGATTTTTTTAAATAATCAAGAACAAATTATATATTTTTTTGAATAGGCAAATAGTTCTCAGTCCTTAACTCTGGGAGCAAGGCTACCTCTATCCCTTCTTCACACTGCTGTGTTTTGCTATTGCTGCATTCCCTGAATTACAGGGCTAGCACATATAAGTACATACAGTACAGGCTACACTCCTGGCAACTCCAAGATCTTTTTTTAAACCTTTCTCATCAGGTCAGATTCACCTCCCTGAGTTGCTCCCAACAACAGCCATACCATGTATTAGACCAGTATTACAAAACAGGATGAAAAAGCACAGCCAACATGCATCTTCCAAAGTATCTTCCACAAAATAAATCAGACAGCTCCTGGTAGGCAGGGGCATGTTTGTCCCAGCTACTCACAAAACAGCTGGAATTTATTCCCTGTTTTGGAAGACACCTGTAACTGTGTGGCCACAACCTGGATGCTTCAGTGCCCAGGCCCGGGAGCTCTCCAGCTGCCCCCCTCCACACACATGGCAGTGAAGAAGAGCATGCTGCAAAGCTACAGAGGTGACACAGGCGCCTAGAAAGGGTTGAGCTTGATGTGGTATCACCTTCCCCTCAAAAAGATGGCATTTCCCATCCTCCACAAAGACATTTCTTCCCTCAAAGCTCTCCCCAGACTCACTGTCTAATCTCCTTTCTCTGTCAGGAGACCACTTACAACCTCCTCACCTATGCAACCTGGCCCTCAACTAAGAAGCCCAAGCTTCTTCACTTCAGGGGGAGAGAACTGCCATGTCCCAAAGCCTGGGCATCCTTTTTGGAGAAACACTCCAGTTCATGGGTTGTGCTTAAGTAGGCCCTGTTGTTCAATTAGCTGAGCTGGCTGAAGGTTTTCCCATTGTAACATGATTTTTCTATTCTAGTATTAATTTTGGTGTTAAAAAAAAAAAATAAAAAATCAGTGGGGATGGGTGGGGTTTTTGCGCAAAACTCAGTGCTTTTAATGAAAAAAAGGTTGCTTTTCTCAATATTTTGCTGTTTATTTCTGTTGGGAAAGCTTGAAACACATCATTTTTGTCAGAAAAATATCAGTCCATGTTTGTCCGAATTCCTCCAGAGTCAGCTGGGAGCTGTAATTCACGGGCTCCATGTCTCCCTCTTTCCCAGAAGGCTGGGCTCCTGGGCACCCCTCCAGCCTTCATGACGCATTCCCTCTTTGACTAACCCACGGTAAGAGCATCATGGGATCTGTAACCCAGCCAAAGAGCTGGACCCCAAGGGAGACACAACACACAAGGCACTTGAATGGTAATTTCTGAGGTCTGCAACAGTAGCTCTAACTGATGCTGCTTTAAGGGCCAAACGGATTTAATTAAATGTTTCCATTTCAAAAGGCATTTTCCAGCTGACAATTTCTCATTTTTTGAAAAATTTCTGTTCCAGGAAACTTTTTGGTATTTCAGCTTTCCATCTCAATTCAGGATGAAATTAAACATTCAAGCATCAAAAATTCAATGCTTTATGGACATTCAGTTTGGGAAACAGCCTTATTAATTAGCTACCAAAACTAAACTGACTCCATCTATTCAAGAAGGGTGTGATCCAGTTTGCCTTTGACATCAGTGGAAGCCACTTTTTCAGTTTAGTGGAGCCTGGATGGAATCCCAAAAGTCCAAGGAAGGGTGGAGTTGGCCATAGTTGCAGATATGGGGAATAGGAGTCAAGAGTGAAATAGCAGAAATATAAGAAGCAGCAACTAAGATAATCTGCTACCTGGACTCAATCAAAACTCAGTTTTACTTACTTTAGTAAGTAACAGAAGGAAAAATCATTAAGATTATAAAACTTAATTCCCAGTTACAGTGAATATAGCAATCAATCAACACTTTTTAAAGTAGAATAAATCCATAGTATGAATGTGCCATGAACTCTATAACTTCCAACGTTCAAAACATTTCCTCAGAAAACCTTCATATACTCCATTCGAGGAGACTGTTCTAAAGCTAAAGATATAATATGGTACCGAACTGATTGCCACAGGTTACCTGTCATCCCTCAAACCCTGCGGAATTGTTCTGATGGATGGGTGTTACAGAAGCTCTGTCAGGAGGGACCAAGATCTCTGAACTTTGATCACATCTACAAGTGGAGAATAGCTACGAGTGGGCTTCCAGGGTTGACACTCTGGGTGAGGACTGGGCACCAAATCCATCCTCTGCATTGCTCAATCTGGCTTTGGATGTAGCCCCAGGCTTTCCACCTCAAAGAGTAAAAGAGAAACCCCAGGGAGCCCATGTCGATCAGCAACAGGGTGTGCGTTGAAAGCAAGAGAGTACTCAATAGGTTGTGTGTTGAAAGCAAAAGAGTACTCAGAAGAGAAAATAAACCAATTCACTCTACCACAAGGGGTCTAGAGAATTGGGTTTTGTTTATCTTTCATTTCCCTTTAGTATGAGGCAGATGTAATAAGCAGAAACCTGAACAATTTTTAAGACTGAAGAGGAAGGGAGGGAGGAAGAAACATGTACAAGTTTTGACGATGTTCTCAGTTCCAGCTTATTTAAAAAATAACAACCCACCAAATAAAAAACTAAACCACACACCACCAAAAATGTATATCTGTAATAGCAGGTTTTTTCTTAAGCTGTTTGGTAATTCTTAGTTCACAGGAGCATTTAATCCAGAAATTTCTTCATGTTTCCAGTCTAGGTTGTAGCAATCTCAGTGAGGCACTAAATTTTAGGCTGTTAAAGTCTTTCTGTGCAGCACGGTCATTTTAAAATGATGTGGTAGCCATCATTGCTTTCAGCTGTAACAAAGAAATGCAAAGCATTTTTTCATTGCTTTTGGAAAACAGCACAGAACTCCAGATTTCTTCTTAGGTAGTTTGCAATAGTTTGTAACCTTGTTCCACAATCCACTCATGAAAATCAATATTGAACATCTAGGTCAAAGCATTTACATTATAAAATACAACATACTAACAGTCATCTTTTACATTTTACTAGAGGGCTTTCTGCTTATTTATGTCAGTGCTATCAATGGATTTATGGAAGTTTTATAACAATATAACTGAGTAAAACACAGATCCATCTGTCTATCATAGTGTAAGCTGATGCAACACCTTGACTTACACTAGATTAGACTACTTATCTTTTCAGGGTAAAAGCACCAAGTTTGTGATAACATTTAGTGCAGTTGAAAGGAGAAATTATCTTTAGAGACACATTTAATAACAGCAATACATACCTTTTAATGTGCTGATAACAAAACAAGATTCATCTTGGAAGTTTTGCACCATCTGAAGGGCAGAAGGAAAAAAAGCCAACATAAGAGCAATCACATTCAAGTTTCCTTCAGTGCTAGTATAGACTTTAGAGGAGAGGTATCAAACAACATTTGGTATTTAGTCCTAGAGAGTCCCGAGTAACGCTGTCCATAAGATTACTAAAGTACATGGCTGATTAATTAAGGTTCATGCAGCTGCTAATGTGCTTAAGACAAGCTCGTATTGAAGTGTGTGCCTGGAACTGATCTAGCTTGTTCAGCATTTTACCATCCTCTTTGCAGCTCTTGATCCTTTAAGTTGTTATACCGCTCCAGTTAGTCTATTTAGGACCATGTTCTTAACTGCCTTCAGTAAAGCTATACTAGTTTAGGCTGGATGAAGACAGTCCCTCTCCTAAAATCTCCTGAAATGCACATTCAGCTGAATGATGAAGCTCAGTTGAGCTTACATTAGCATCTGAAATATTATCTAGAGGTGGTCAGCCCTGAAAAATGGGCTTCTTGTTGAATAAAGGCAAATTGCTACTGAAAAGCCATCTCGGCAGCATCCACCTGGATATTTTGACTAGACATTAGTCAAAATGTGCTTGTAGGAATCATTTACCTGTTTATATTTTGTTGCGGCACAGGAATCTTAATGGAACTGCTCTGAGAGGCAAAGCAGACCATGGAAAGCAAGATAAGTATCTAAAGCAATGTGAGTTAGTCACGATAAAACTAGATTTTCAGAACACATGCAGGTTCTAGTGAGGCCCCTAACTAAAGAGGTAAGTTAAAAGATTCAGCTAACTTCAGATCCAAACTGAAATGCTCATTTAAGCTTCATCTTTATTCAATGCGTTCTCCCACCTTAGAGTAGTTGGGATTACCTTCAGAGGGGTGTCTCAGACAGGTGAAGCAGGTGCTGGACACCTGACTTCAGTGGGGAGGTGATCAGAACCTGTCTGATCAGCTCAGAAAATCCAGTTTTAAGCAAAAGCCTTTTCCTAGCTATTGAATATCATTCAAGTAAAGCACTTTCCAGTGTAAGTTCTTACACTAAATATCCTTTTCATCTTACACTAACTTCCCTATTCTCTTTGGGGTTTAACATCCACGCCCTGCTCTCGCAAATCAAACTTCACTGGCCAGTCTGTGCCTAATGATGCATGAAGTACATTCATAGAGTGCCTCACTCTTTGCACTATAGTACTAGAACAAGAAAAAAATTATTAAAAAAAGTAATAGACATTGTTAATAATTGACTTAAATACTTAAAGCCTTATAGCCAAGCTGGTTCAGGCAATTCCCCCACCAAGAGTTGCCTCCAAGCACTTTACCTCCATAAAGCATCAGAGTTTCAGATTTAATCAGGCTGAAACAGCAAAGAGACTTTAGGAATAGGCATTACAGCCTTCGATTTAGGCTCCAGTTGAGACCTACGCTCTGCTTCATTTGTTTCAACAATGTTTCTTATACATGAAGCTCCTTAAGTGATTCTGGTGCATGAATGAGTAAGTAATTTAGTGGGGAGGAAAGAGGAAGAAGGGCAACCCACTATTAACCTGCAAGTTAATGGATTGGACTAAATTAAGCCATCATATAATGGGACACAAACAGCTAGCAGAGGGCCATTAAATTATAGTGTGCACTTACATAGCTCTGACTCTGACCCAGTGGCTGTAATCAATGGCCAAGATGGAAGACTAACTGCCCTACAGATTTTCAAACTTGCCTTCTTTAGGAAACTTTCCTATTTAAAGGTTCTTATTTTAGATCCTCGCTCCAAAATCTGTTTCAGTAGTCAACATGGAAAGGAAATTACCCATTTTGTTCTGTTTTGTTAAAAAAAAAACCAAAAACACCACAAACAAAAAACCCCACAGCAAAAACAAAACAAAACAAACCAAAACCAAACCAAAACACCAACAAACAAGAAAAAAACAACCACAGCAAAAACCATCACAACAAAAAATCCAAACATACTCTTTTACAAAGCAATGATCTTAAAAACACACCAAAATCAATGGTATGCATGAATGATTTGCTTTAAATATTTGCTTTAACTTGGGAATAGTAACTTTGCTAAGCTTCCTTGAAGATTCATTCTGTAATTTAAAAGGCTATTCTAACTTCAAGAAGTCAGACAACTGTTACAGTTCTGACAGAGTTTACATTAACCCCTTACCTCATTGCTCACTAATACATGGATCCCTGTGGGTCCCTGCCGATAGATTCGATTTATCTGCTGTGGAGAAATGCTGTACAAGTTTGCAATCTTCTCAATTAATTCCAGCGTGGTCAATTCTTCCAAGAAGATTGCATGATATACTGCAACAAGTTGAAAGTAATTACAGAGTTCTAATCATAGAATAGCAACTACAGATAACACCAAGATGCTCCATATCAACGACCAAATGCGTATAAGATCAAGGTTTAAATCCTGACAGTAGCTTACTACCTTTAAAGCAGCACCCAAATATCCAGCTTGATGATTTGCAAAAAAATATCCAAAATTTGGATGCCATGGGCAAATAAAACACATATTACTTTTGCCCAGAGGAAAACACAGGGACTAATGACAACATGTATCATGGGGCACTAAAAAACCCCTCTCATCAAGATGTTAATATTTTTTGATAACCTACTTTTACTGATTTTGACATTTTAAAGTAGATCCAATTAAATAGTAAGACAAATGATATTATGTTACAAAAAACCAGTACCTGATTAGATTCTATCCCATTGATCCCATAGGCACAAACTAAAGACTACAATGTACCAAATAACTGTAGATAACAGTATTAACTTTTAAATCCAATCCAAATGGTAGAAACAACCAGGTAGAAAAGCTGTGCCTAGTTTATACTATGTGCAAGAACTAAGGACAATCTCTATTCTCATTTGATTGTACATCACGAGGAATAGTTAAGATCAGTGAGCCCCCAAAAGCTTTGAACTTTCAAGAATTAGAACCTCACTTTAAGACATAGTGACCTTCCATTTCCCAGAATATTTTCAACCAAGCCATAATCTGAAGCAAATTGCGAATGGTGGGGGTAGGTTTTAATGCTATGTTCCCTATTCAGAACTGAATACATATTTTGCTATAGCATTCTGCATATAGTTTGTAAATTTGATCTGTTCCTGAGGCAGACGGTACCAGTTGGAATCTGTAGCCCTGAAACTAACCACAGTGGCAGAACTGAGATAAACAGGACCTCTTTAAATACTTGGGATGCCAAGTTGTCCCACACAGGAGCTCAGGCAGAAAGCAGCATTTTCATCAGGTTACGTGTTTAACAAATTCTATACATAAAAACTTACCACAAAGACTGCTATCTCCATTTTCTCGTTTTTGGTGGAGATGGGACCTATTTTGCTCTGGTTCTTGACAGACATAAATTGTCATCTTTGGCCTTACATTTCTATGGATTATTAAAAAACAGTAGTAAGTTATTTAGTAGATCTAAAATGGTTCCAGTTAGCTAGCAAACAATGAGAAATGGAATCATTCAGGCTGTGCATAAATAACCCACTAAGGGGTAGTCTTAATGCTGGGGACTAGATGTCTTAGGCGGTCTAGCCAGAGCCCCCTGAGAGGTTGTGGGACAGACCAGAGCACCTTAATCTCATCAGGATCAAATAAGAATGAAAAGTTTACAGCACTTGCCAAGCAGCTCATCATACCCGCCTTTACTGATTTGAATCCTGCCCAGCTGTAGAATTTATGATGTTACTGCAATAAAAGTAAGTTTAAGAGTCATTTGAGACTCCAGAGGTTGGTTTGTTTATTGTTTCCTGTGATGGAGATGCAACACAGTGTATTGTAGGCTGCGTTTCATATAAAGTGGAGAGAAGCTATCAGGTGATAGCAAATAAACCCCTGGATGCTGCTTCATTTCAGCAATATGTCTGAGCTGTGCTTGGATTTTAATATGATTGTTATCTCCATCCTCTGAGATGACCTCTCTGAAGTGTTAAAAGGAAGTCTAAATGCAACAGCTCCAGGATTAACTTCTAGTTAAGACTGAAATTACCAAGGGATGCTGCCATAACAAAAAAATAGGAAGGAAGAAGTACAAACCTTCCTTTGATTGCATTAAAGAGCCGAATTCCATCAGCAGGCCCACAGATTTGAACAAAATCTTCTTTGGACATCTTCAGTAAGTCAGCACCTACATATTTCAAATTGATTTTTTTTCAGAAGTTAAGCAAATCTTAGCTTCCAAATTGTGTGTATGGGCAGCAGGAAAAGGCCAGGAGGAGAGAATTCACAGAGCTAAACCAGACAGATCTGCCTAGAGAGTAGCAGATTCAGAGAGGTCTACAATACAAATCAATCATTGTGCAGAATGCCAGAAGCTGCCAAAAGAGCAGCCCTGCACTGAAAGATATTCTAGTCAACCTGGAGACAAGCTAGCTGTTTAACACTGGCCATTAAATGGCCCAATTTTATCTAACTGCCATGTTCACAAGGTTATTTAATCATAGAATAGTTAGGGTTGGAAAGGACCTTAAGATCATCCAGTTACAACCCCCCTGTTGCGAGTCAGAGAGAAGCTCCTCAAGGTTTCAACATCTTTAAGAATTCCCCCTTCCACCATCTTACTGCTGTGTACAACTACCTAATAGGAGGGTACAGTGAAGATGGAGCTGAGTGAAGATGGAGCTGAATGAAGATGGAGCCAGACGCTTCTCAAAGGTGCACAGGGGCAGAGTCAGAGGCAGCAGACAGAACATGGGAAACATTCATTAGGTATAAGGAGAAACTTCTTCACTGTGACAGCAGTCAAGTATTTGAAGAGGTTGCTTGGAGATATTGTGAAATTTCCAACCTTGGAGATACTCAAATGCAACTGTACAAGACCCTGGACTTCAAGCAGGGGGTAGCACTTAATGAACTCAAATAGTCCCTTCCATCTCAAATTATTCTCTTCCATCTTTACTTATTCTATATTTCTACAAACTGTTGTGGCAAATGCTAACTAATCTAAGAACAAAAGAACAACCACACTGGATCAGACCAGTGATCCCATGAACAGTGGCCAGCAGCAGATGCTCTTGATGTGAAGCATGAGCTGCACTTTCAAAAGAGAATAAAGACAAAATAATTGGACTGTTTAAACTCACCCGAAAAACTTGAGAAGAGCCTACAGAATGGAGAGAACCTATTACGATGAAGCCACTGCTGGGCATCTTGAATAGAAGCAGAAGGAAGGAGATGCTACATTGCAAAAAGAATAAGAAGGTCTTGAAATGAACTGTTCACCAGTGTCCTAAAAAAGAAAAGCACCACATTAACATGATCTCTAGTACTTACATCATTGCTGGGAGGCAGGAGCTCCACTTGGTGGGTTGGAGAACTGTTGCTAAAAAAAATTATACAAAGTTGGAAGAGAAAAGAAAAACATTATTTTAAATTTTACATAGCAGTGCCCATCCTTCCCCCCCTCGTCCATTTGACTCAACTGTCACAAGTTACATAGCAACTTGGCTTCTTCCTCTATCAGATTTTTAAAAAGGTGTCCAAAATCTGGACAAAAAGAAAAAAACAATAGAAAAAAACCAAACTCCAACTTGAGGTCCTACTCAGTTTACTGACCTCATTCAAACTTTTCCATACAGATGGCTTACTAACATGACACCATCTAAGCATGAAAGTTGTGACCTGTAGAGTGGTTGAACTCAAGATTTCCACAAGCCAGAAATCCCCTAACTAAATCCACTGTCTAACAGTGATTCATCACAGAAATTGAATAAAGGACTTTATAATTCAACCCTGGTGTTATCTTAAACATAGAAAATTGCAATTTAACTATATTACATAAAACTGCATTTCTATTAAACCCTCCTAAAACACAGACAAGACTTCAACGCATCAGGATTTTCCCAAAGAATTAATAATCTAGCAGTGAAAGAAAATGGTCAACAGATCCCCCTATTAACATCGATTTTTGTCATTTCAGTGTTTGTCCTTATTCACAGGTTGAAGTTGCTCACTGCAAATTTGTGATACAACACTGATGAATTAATAAATTGTGCAGGAAGGCAACAAGGCTGCAGAGTCCTAGAGGACAAAAAAACCCAACCTATGCCAAATTCCTAGGGGTAGGTATGTCACAGGGAGGACTCAGAAGTACTAAGGGACTCTGCCGTTTATTTCTGTCATCAGCTATCATGTTGGGTGCTTCAGGACCACTAAAACTGTTTCTTCATGATTGCTACATTAATGAATTAAAAATATCTCCTCTTAATCATGTGTTCTGGAATGGCTTCTCAAAATTCAGGCTGTTTTGCCACAGACAGGGTTTCTTTATATCCCATTCAATTGGGAATCCAGCACCGCAAACTACCTCAAGACAGAAAGGAACGCCGAAAGACTCTAATGCTATTGTCAGAAAATAGTGGGGAGTGCTAGTACAGGGCATTGTCTGTGTGTTCTCTGAAGAACAGAAGAATAAGAAATGAAAGTTATAGCAGGAATTGCCCTGGTGATCCTCTGAAGCTCTCCTCCCAGCCACCACATAAGCAGTGGACATATTGTGTACTGTGCATTACACGTAATTCCTGGATGGAAGGTCTTAAAAGGCTTAGTGGGAAGTATTTTTCCCTTTCTAGGAAGGGTGGTCCTTGACCTATTCTTCCAGGGTATGAAATGCATGGACACACAAACAACTTGGACACAACACTACGATATCAACAGGAAAGATTTTATTTGTTACATACCCATCTCCAAGGTTGAAGCTGTTGGGAGAACTGTTGTAGCTTGGAGATGGAGCATTGTTCATTTGATAAGGCACATCTGGCCAGGGAGAGCACTGTTGGAAGAAAGGCAGCAGGGATACTTTCTTAAGGATGGAAATAAAGGATTTGATTCTCCTTTAACACCATATTATGCTGTTGCCTCACCACTAACTTCAGCTCATCACTCCTGCTGGGAGGAGGAGACAGGCCATGGATTTTCTACACTGCTCTCCAAATGGGCTGCCAGGGGGCCAGATTGATTCCAGTTGTGCATTCCACATTTCTCTCATTTCACAAAGCCTGTCCCCAAATAACACTGGGCCAAAGTGTGCACAGCTGTAAGTCAGAGCAACGCCAGTAAGTCAATGCAGACTGAAGGCAGCAATGATACAGAATACCCCTGGTCTCAATTATACATCCCTAATTAAACCCAGGCAAGAGCAACAAATATGCTCCAGTGGCACTGCTTCAGGTTAGTACCAGTGAAAGAGCAGAATTCGAACCAGTCTGCTAAAACCTCTGGCTATTAGTCAAAGAGCTCAAGTTAAAAATGGGTATTACATGGAGAAAATTTGAAAGAGACAGACACAAAACTGCTAAAAGCCTTCACAAATATAGGTCAAACTCCATATTCCATTACAGTAGTGTAAAACCAGAGCAACCCAGCTAGAATTAGTGACTCTGTTCTGAATTTAAGCCACTGTAATCAGCAGGAGAAATTTAGCCCTGTAGAACCACCCCATGATCAAGAGCTCAAGAAAATGCACTGTAGTATCCTTGTTTGCAATGATTAAAAGACAACGAGTGTAGCTTTGGAGTTTTATCATCTAGCAAATATTTTATCATCTCACAAGCACTAGCAAATATTTAACTCTTCAGCAACCCACGTTTCCTCATGCAATATGTCAAAGTGCATCAGAGCTCATAGGGAGAATTTTGGATCTGCCAACTCAGCGGAATTAGGTCTGTGTACACAAAAATCTCGTTAACAACCACCCTGTTGAATTAGAAAACATGCTGGTTGCTCCTGGCAATGTAAGGAAAATAAAGTGGGAAGAACTAGATCTCACAAACAGGAAGTTTATTTAAATTAAGAAAACCCCTCATTTTTAGAAGTTCAGCAAGCCACTTCAAAAAACAGAAGAACTAAATCAAACAAGACATCCCCACAAGCAGAACGAACAGCACTTTTAAACCACTCTCTTGAGTCCTATTGCTTAGTAATTCTGCAGCCTGGGGTAAGCTTATATATATCTTAGCAATGGCAGGAAGGAGTAGAAACGCATACATCTCTACCCCAAATGCATTAGAATGTAAGACATCCAAGATATTCCTAGAGTACAAGCCAGAATCTTCTGAGATCTTGCATGTAATAGTAGCTTCATAGGCACATTCACAGAAAAACAAACTAATAATTTAATCAGACACCCTATTCATCTATTCAAGTGCCCCATCTCCAACACAAGCTTTTGCCAGACAGCTCTGAAGAAAATGCCTCATACAACTGGCATCTAAGCACCATGACAAGTGCCCGGGAGCACAGCACAAGATAGAGAAAATATTTCTTTTAAAGCTAGGCTGTTAAGGGTTGGTTTGTACCCTAAAACATAAGAAATTTTGGCATCTTTTATAAACTTCAACAGTGAGAGACATTTTAGAATTTCACTCTGCTCTCAATTTTGATCAGATCTAGGCATAAACGTCTCCACAAGACAAACTCCAGGGCTTAGTTAGACTGCATTTTCTCTCAAATCTATCTCCCAACATGATGAAATAGTATGATGTCTAAAATGCTTTACCTCTGTGAGAATAGTTGTCTCATAGGAAGGCTGATACTTCTCTTTCTCTTGGGTGGTCTTCTTCTCCATTTTTTCCCTGTCAGTCTTCTGTTTTCTGTCTGCTCCTTTAGGCTGTAAGCACAAGCAGAAGCTTTCCCTTATGCCAAGTATTACAAGTTTGGAGACAGAGGCCAACAGATTTCTTCTCTAATACATTCACAAAAGTGTCCTTAAGATTTATGGGGACTCTACATATGGAACAAGATCAGATCTGCATTTCCTAGACATAAAAATATAATGGAGCATCTCCACTGTTTCTGTAACATCCCCCATTAATGTCTATTGTCCAAAATAAGCTGACCACAGTCCCGAGATTTGGTATTACTCATTTCAGACCATGAGCACAATGAGTTATGCACTTCAACTGGTTTTGTACCATCTCTCCGGGAACAGGTAAGACACTGCTTACAGGAGCCAAACTGGAGCAACAGATCCTTTGAGAAAACAGGCCTATGAAAAGCTTTTTCTGAAGTGTCTACACGTCTGCCATGCCCAGCTTAGGATCTTTGGAAATGCTTTCTCCCTGAATCTTTCTCTCCTCCATTTAGCATGGAGAGGAACTCTGTTACAACAAAAGAAAAAAAGGGGTATTTAAGATCTCCAAAATCTCACTGTTCATGGAGAACTGAATCAAAAAATTTGGAGATGCCATAACGTCATGATTGCCTCAGAGCACCAAAACATAGTGGATACCCTAAACATCTCAGTATTTGTATAGTGTTCAAGGCATAATGGACTGCCATAAGTCTTGATACAGCACGTGGGTCACTTGAATTTAACTAGAATTGCTGTGTAGTTCTGTGTTTATATCACTGTGTGTGCAAGAGTCCTGTTTAAGATCTGAAGCATACCCAGATAAAAGTCTTTTACTTCAGTATTTGTATCACTCCTACACAATTTAAAACCTACACATGCTCCGGTGTCTTAATCTAGATGATGAGAAAGACAAAACTACCTCATACCTTGAACACTTTGATCTGGCAGCTTGCAGAATGCAAGTGTTCTGTGTATTCACCATTTTCATTTTGTTTAAATGTGTCGATTTGCACCCGGAAGGGCACACCTTTTTCTCCTCCATGTTTCCGTGGAGTAAATTCTGTGCTGATGCAATGTACCTGGCAAAACAAAAGCTGTGCTCATCTCTGGGGACAGTTGGAACCTGTGCAAATCTGAATTTCAGATTTTGCCTGAACATATGGTATTGGCTCCTCCCGAGAAGCTAAGAGAGGCTGAAGAGTTCTGATGTTTTTATTTCTGTTCCTCGGGACAAAGCAATTAGAAGAACAAGAAGCTCGTAAAGAAGTAGAGCACGAGGAAAAGCATCCTTTAACTTAAGTAAATCGCATATACAGATTAAAATCAGATAGTTGGCATTTGGGATGAAAAACACTTATAAAAGATGAAAGCAAGAAAAACTAACAGGTTATGGACAATTTCCTCTAAACAAAATCCATGCATATAAAGCAATACCATTCTTTAAAAAAAAAAAAAAAAAAAAAAAGTCCTAAAATCCTAGCTGTAGTAAGTAGTACTCCAAAGCTAGCAAGTTGCTAGCAAGTTGGTTTAGCCAGCATCCTACAAATTAATTATACACAATTGTCACTTGAGTTTGTATATCATCATTAGCATCTTTCTTCTTTATTTCCTGGCTACCTTAACTCTCTAGGTCTTCATAAGATATCTCTCCATTGTATTTACCACAGAAATATCAGTCGTCTCTTACCTGAATGAATGCTGAAGCTCTCTTTGATGGATCCCACAGAAATTCAACAGTATTCAACTGGGTTGGACTGGCCCTGGGATCCAAGATACCAACTGACAGTGGAATATCTGTAGAAGAAAACCCCTAAAATTTTAAAAATATTAAATTGAAGAAGAGAAAGCATTTCCATACAATTACAAGATGCATGTGAAAAGCCAAGCCACCAATGATACATCTATCTGGAACCTATAATGCTAGATCTCCTTCCCACCCAAAGGCATACAGGATTCCTAAGAGAATAGGGTTTAAAAAACCTAAACACACATACAAATACTCCATATATGATTCATCCTCTCACATAATTCAATAGTCTCACCTATATCAAGGATGCGGTCCCCAGGCCGACTCCACCTCCAGCCCTCGAGCTGCTGATGCTCTGTGTACTGCAGGCGTCGATCATGGAAAACTACACGAATTATGCTCTGTTGAGAAAAGATGGCAAGATGAACAATGTGATCCAGAGGCCCTTCTCTTGAGATGACTTTGGTTTTCCAGAGCAGAAAGCAAAAGCTGATCTGTTACGTTTCTCATCCTTAGTCATAAGGAGAGTAGAGGGTCCCCCTAAGAGACCCATCACCATGTTTATCACATTCCTAAGGGACCCCTGAGTGAGAAAGTAACACTCTTTCCCCTTCACAGGGCATGTCTACACTGCACAGCGCAGCCCTGTACAGCTTTCTGGGATTCGGTCTGGAAGCGCAATAGCAATGTCCACCTAATCTTAGGTGTCATGCCATGGAAACGTCACTATACGGCCTCCACACCCAAAATGGCTCACAAGGGGGTAATATTTAATGTGTCTGTACCGTGCCCCAACCCCAGTATATCCCACTCTGATTAACGAATGTGAAAGCCAGCTCAACTGTCCCTGCACCAGTGGAGCTGACATTCCCAGACAGCTCGTCAGTGGGAATTAAACTTCATTCCAGCCATTTACTGCCAGTCATTGGATTTACCCTAGTGTAGTTAAAGTGTAGAACAGGAAAACTTCTGTAACAGGAGAATTTTCATCTCTGGTCTGCAATGGAGCAGCCATGTCAATAACTGGAGAAAAAAGGCTGGAATAAGGGCAAACCCCAGGGCAGACAAGTCCAAAGTATTCCTAACTAATATATCCTTTTGTATATTCAGAGTGCTATACTTGCATGAGTTAATGACCCCTCTATGTCCCAGTTTCTCAAGTCCATCCTCCTCCTGGGGACTTCTGTATCAAATGAATGAGCAATTTTTGCCAATGAACCTGAGAAATGCCCAAATCAAACCCTAGCTTCAAGAAGCAAGCAAGCCATGGTGGGAAAACCTGCAAAACTGGAATCTCAATCCACATGCTTCCTGAATTAGGCCAAAAGACAAATAGGGAACTGCCTAAACTTGGACAACATTTGAAGTCCAGATTGAAATCCAAATTTTGTGACTAGAACCCACTTCCCAAAAGAAATCCTGAGGCAGCACAGCCAAGAACTGGGGAGAGGAAGGCTTGAATGCTGGATCCAGAACCAAGATCCAGACCAAAGCTTTTGAATTTGAACTGGTTTGGGAGGGGAGGAGACAACAACAAAAAAAATCCCCAAAACCAAACAATCAAGTTCTATGTGTTCATAATTATGCCCATTATCAAAATAAACTGAAGCTATGCAGAATCTGCATCTCAGAACCATGTAAACACCAGGGTCCTCCATTTGACTTGTAAGAGCCCAGGCATGCTTCTGGGGTTACTAAGGGAGACAAGTCTGCCTCTCAGCAGTTTTGACCATGTTCACCTCTGAACTTTGGGATACCCCCAAACCCAATATTCACAGTGAAACTCTGAGGTCCTGGTCACAAACAGAATAAAGGTTCTCCTGAAGCCCTGTAAAGCCAAGATGCATAATCCCATGAAACTAGCACTCAACAACTCTATCAGCCCTGCTCCCATTAAAAACAATGGCAAAGTATTTTCCATTGTCTCAGTGTGAGCAAGGTCAGGCTCTTCATTAGAGGTTGTATGTAGTAGCAGGAAGAAAAGAAATCTATTTCTCCTTACCTTTACATATTTTGTGTTTAAATCTTGAAACTCTCCCAATTTCCTATTCTCAAGTAGACGGATTTCATAAGACTGACCTAGAGTTTAAGGAAACATTTCCAAGGTGTTTAATATGTTGTAGCAATGAGAGAGTCATGCTGGCATTTACGTGGCTGATAAAGCATACGTTTGATCAGGGAAAGCTCCTATTTGGTAACATAATGCATTTGACCCAGTAATCAAGAAGGCACTAAAGCACAGCAGCAATTTGAGGGGAAGGTTTGTCTTTTGGCACCTAAAAGTTCTCAGTTAGGGCATCGATCTTAGTCCATCTCCCAGGGCTGCTACAGTTTTCTGGTTGCTCTTCAGAAAATCACCAAGGTATTGAGACAGTTGTCCCCCTGTGTCACACCGCTGTAACAGCACTGCCTTTGTCTGTCCCTTCTGCTGAAGCAATGGTTGTGTGACGAGCTAGCTGCTGGCACAACAGATCTAGGTGCTATTCTGCAGAGCATAACAACCTGGGCAAAATCTTGCCTTCTTCGGAGAGCAGTCAGGCCTGTAAGGTGTTCCAGCGAACCAGAAATACAAGATTTGTCCCATAGGCCTTGACCATGGCTGGCCAGGGCATAAATACCTTTTCAGACATGCATGTGGAAGGAGCAATGGGTATTACAGCATGTGCAGGGACCAATTCCAGGAAGGGAATTCATATTCCAGCACCCACCACCACTCTCAGCATAAGGAATTTAGCCTGTTCAGTAGAATTCAGCTACTAATTTATGAAATAATATCTCCCTCCAAGGCTGACAGCATACAAAGGAGACTGATGTCTTGATACCTCATGCATAAATGGCTATGACAGTACAAAAACTCATTGTATAGGACCAACTCTTTACAGCAAACCTACAGCCAGTACAGAGCCAGGACAGGACCATTAGGATTAATGGAGCATATGTATACCTTACAGCTAGTTTTTCCTGTTCATCTTGCTATCATCTTCCCTATTACTGAAAAATATACAAGGTAGGATAGGGCAGGCACTAAGAAGGAAATCAGTTCAGGTTTTCTAGCTCAACCAGTATCTCTGCAGAACTGGCCCTGAAGAAAACTGCAAAGCAGCTATATCTCCCTCTAAGCAGTTGCTACCAGCAGAGACAAAAAACGACACATTTCTGGATCAAGATCTAGAAACAGAAGATTTATGACAGCAGATGTGTCAGAAGGGCACTGTGTTTCAGGCAGATTCCTTTTTGGGAATCCCAGCTTTTCCGTTTGCCCGCAGAGTACGGACCCTATCACTAGAGCACAGGGATAATTGTGCTTATTCAGCTGGCTGACAGGGGGGAAAAAAAGACAGGAGAGGCCATACTGAAGCCCCAGATGTTTGCACAACACTCCTACTGGTGTTGATAGGAGTTCTGCAAACAGGAAATGACCCTTGAATCCAGCAAGCAGCTTAGGGCACGTGGAGAGGGGAGAACAAACCATATGAAGTGCCAAATTAAGCACTGGAAACATGCATAGATCTTAACCCATCTCTTTGAGCATAAGTAAACCAAAATGACAACAGTGACCTTCCGTTGAAGATTACTGGACAACAAAAGTGCGTTTTGTAAATGATAGTCCTGAAATTGAGGTCTTCCATGCTTTAATTCCAGAGACTTTCTAACGTTCTCTCTGATACACATTAATATTTTTCACTTGGTAATTTTTAGAGAGATGTACATATCTCCCCACATAATCAACACTGTCGCATTAGCAGAAAAAAGATCAAGCTCCAACTCACAAAACTGGTTTTCTCTCATAGAATCATAAAATCATTTAGGTTGGAAAAGACCATTAAGATTACCAAGTTCCACTGTTAACCTAGCACTGCCAAATCCACCACTAAACTATGTCCCTAAGTGGCATGTCTGTTGTACTATGTACCTGTGCATACCTTGTACCTGTATATCTATATTGTATGAAGTACTTGGCTACTTAGTGGCTCATTTGGGATAGATTTCACCAGCTATAAGGCAATACAGTTCATTACCTCAAACAAATTTACGCAGACAAGCACTTACAGTTCATTCCAACGCAAATACAAAGGTAATTAATCATTACATAAAATTAATTTAGGATCTGAGACAATGAGCATCCAAGAGACGGTAAAATACATCTATGACTGTACTCCAATGTGGTAACATGAACAGAGAAATTAAATGGCATGAGCTGTACTATAAAGAAAGGCAATGGTAGAACCAGAAGCACTGCCAGCCATTCAGCAAGCATCTTAAGAAATGAGCAGGGTTTTGGAACACCTTTTTTGCACTGATATACTCCTACTCTTTGGTCAGCCTTATTTGTAGTTCCAGTGAGACAAAAGAAAATAATCAATATAAAAACATTGGCCATATTCCTTTCAAACTAGCATGAAGCACTCAAAAATTCTGCAGCATGCATCTTCCAACCACTTGCATGGGATAGGGACAATAAGGCAACCTGGCAGACAGCAGGCATTGCACATCTGGTGGGAGTGATATAGCTTGGACAGTTAGAAACAGATTCTGCCGACTGGTGAAAAAGAAACCGTAGTGGAGACAAAGTTAATATTAAATGGAAGACCAAAGAGGAAATAAAATGCTTTGATGAAAGATATATGGGTCATCTGATATAAGCCCTGAAAACAGTTTATGCCATGAAAAAAACTCAATCAAAATGGTATTTTATGCTAACTGCTTTCCCCTTGACCTCTGAATGTTTAACTCCAGTTACTACACAGAACTGTTATCAAAACAAGACTGCTCCCAGCCAAGCTTCAGAAAACATGTAGTTTACTTCCCTCTCTGTGGAACTCTGTCAGTGAGAATTTTTGTCCCAATTCCTCAGAATTCCTTTATATATAAATGTTTTGGTATTGATTTTGAAAAATTCATTCTCCCTAAAACTTATTCCAGAAAATCCACTGCTTTGTCGCTAATGGTACCCATAATTCACTGGTACAGCATCGACAATGTTCAGATACTTACACTTTTATAGCACCAAACTGCTTGGAATGTTTCGGGGTTTTTTTCCTTCTAAAATACCTTCCAAACCTTGTTTACCCTATGTTTCCCACCATCACTACTGGCAAAACTCCTGAAAGACTGAATTACAATCTCAGCCCTGCAATTGTAACAATTGCACAGAAAGAAAGCTCTGAAGAATAATCAGTACATGGATCTGCAAAATAAAGCATCTAATAGTGACCTAACTTGAAGACAGCTGAACTCCCCCTGGCGTCAAAAAGGGCAAAGAAGTCACTCAAGGACCTGGTATGCAGATCATCTATAAACCCTGCATCACTGACTCACCAGTACTAGCAGGCACAGACTGACAATTTTCTGCTAAATCTAAATCAATAACAGCGCATTCTTACTCACATATCTAAATCTGTAAAGAAATGTGGCTCCAAGCATGGCTAAATCAAGCCATATTCCCAGTTCCCAAGACAGATTGCAACTAGCTAAACCCAAAACATACAACTGAAATATGAGGAGTTCTCCTATACAGTTTTTCCATCTGTCTCAGGTAGAAATACAGATTAATATAGGTTAGACTACATCTTTCCAAGCCAATGCTTTGTGGTAAAGCTGAAGACATGGCACAGTAATCTCAGAGGTGCTGAGACTCTGCAATGATTTGACTGAGCGGTCTGACCTTGACAAAGGCAGTATCCGGTTCTCAGCTGAGAAGGGTTTAACATCCACTGTGCTCAGACGGAAGGAAGAACCTGAAGATAACACCTGTGGCGATGGAAAGCAGCGGCTGCAGTTTTGGAGAGTCTCCTTTTGCCAGGATGACATTCCACATTGCTGCATGTTAGTTTCAAGTCCAGCGCTAAAGGCCAGCAACTTGCTGAAGCCCTTTTCCTCCCATGCTCTCAACATTGGCTACAGCTGCACCACCACAGGCAACACGGTTGGTGACCGGCCTTGTCTGGTCACATTGTAATATTGGACACATGCATACAAAGGTACCTAAAGCATGTCTATCACTACCTAAAATAAGAGGATATTGTACAAGCAAATCCCCAGGATAGGTGAGGCCAAAGCAGCCTCCTGCCTGCCTGCCTGCCCCGGTGCTCCCTTCGCACAGAGCTTGCTAAACTCCTCTTCCCTACCTCAGGCAGAGAACAGAACGATAATAAATACTTAGAAAACCACAGTAAATTCCTGAGATGCAGTTTGTCTCCCAGCTTCACTGAAAGCTTCAGGGGCACCAATAAAAACCTGGGTGGGTGTTGATACACTGTAATTTGTGTTTTGAACAGACATTCCCTGAGCAACACCAAATTTATGCAATCTCCTCCTAGGCTACAGTTTGAGCAACTCTGCTTTATGAACAAGAGTAGTATCCAACAAAGTAGTAACCACCCATGTCCGGAGAGTTCCTGCTTGGTGATTCATAAAGCAATTGCATCTATCCTAAAGAGGATTTACAGACTGCTTATTTTTTTAGCTTTTATTGTCTTTGGTAACTAACACACATTAAATGCAGGCTGGGACAAAAGAACTGAAAGTCAACAATTTGCTATAGATGAAAAATAATATAGTTCAACACAGGAACACTTTCACCCACGCAAAAGGTACAAGCCATAATAGCTTAACTGATTTCCATTCCTGGGATTTAGTCAGCCATCAGGAGTTTCAGGCCATTTCTGATTATAAAAGATTATCATTATTTCAAGCTCAAAGTTACATTTTGTTCAAAGATTATTTGCTCCACAGCCACAATATCTTGCTTGCTTTTTTATTGTTTTGGTGTTATGTTTCAAGGGCCACTCGCAGTACGTATTTTGTGGTTTTCTGCATGATACACTGATCCAATATGCTGATTTCCAACTAGGATGCTGATGTTCCAGACCAGTATGAATCAGGCCTTATTTAATCTAGCCAAGTAGTCTGCTTGCCTTTCCAGCAATTAATTAAACCCTAACCTTAGACTGAGCAATATCCCTAACAAAAGTCTGTGGAAAGATAAAAAAAAAGACTGAGAGTCCTCTTTCTCAGAATGGATCCACACAGCACTAGACAGAACCAGCCTGGAAACTGTTTGATTATTAAGCCAAGATGGCCAATAAAAATTCCATTTAGCAACTTTATATGGACATCCTAAATAGCGCACAGATAAAGGCAAAGGAATGCTGACAGTCAAATGCAGCACACAGAAGGAGGGGGAGGAAAAAAAAGAAAGCATTTATCCTCCCAGACCAAAGCACATCCAGCAGGCAGGAGGATCACCTTTGAGACAGCCAAATGCAACTCGTCAGAGTACCAGGCACACACAGATATTTTTCTGACAAGAAAGATTAAAGAACCCTCAGGGCACACAAGCAAGAGCGACAGAGCTGGCATCTGAACTTGCATGCTTGATTGCTCACACCTTTTTGCTAGACAAAAACAAAAATAAAACTTAATATAAGACTTGCTGAAGTGGTGCATGTGTGGAAGAAGGATAGAATCCTCCATCCCTAGGCCACAAACGGCAGTGGATATTCTGCAGTTTCTTACTACAGCCTCATTTGACAAGATGGTCTAGGAGATGTTTATCCAGTGGATATTATGAATTCACCAGCTACACAATAGGCCACCTTGAATGCTCCCACTATGTTAGGAACATGAAAATCCTGCAAAGGAGAACCAATTGTGGGCCAGGAAATGTAAAAGCAATGCAAGAGTCATCCTAACACTGAAGACCCATTTTGCCTCACACCTCATCTTGAACACAGCACCCAATTATAAGCACCCAGAGACGGAGCAGACTGCATACAGCCAGCCCTTTCCTGGCCATATCTTCCCAGTTGCTGGCATTCAGTATCCAGACTATATCCATATCAAGCTGCCCAGTCATGACCAATGCTCCTCTTTCGTGTGGTCTTCTTCCAAACTTTCTTATACTGTGGCAATAAGAACCTCAATTTACACATGCCTTGCTTTAGCATTCAGTCTTGCCCTTCACCTGCCTCCTGGCTGTTTCCCTTTGCAGCAAAGATACCGTAGCTCCACTATGTTTCTGTACCCATCTGAGTCCAGCACTGAGGATAGCTGCCCTACTTGCCATTACCACCAGGGTAGCAAAGACTACAGGAACACAGCAGAACAATTCAACTACTAACTCTACTGCCACACCATAGAGTCTCATTGTCATCATGTCTCTTCCTCTGTTTTTCCTCCTTTTACAATCTGCCCCCAGCTCGAGGGGGTTTCCTGGCTCACTCCTTGCTCTTTCAGGAAAGCCAAACACATGCCTCAGAGCCAAGTTTGCTAGAGGAAAAATTCAATGCTCATTTACTATACGAAGATTTGGCTGAACCCTACTCTTCCCAGACTCTTGAAGATGGTCTATTTTACAATGGTGACACTTCATAGCTAACAGGCACTAACAGAAATACTCCTCGTTTGCAGTGGTTTCCACTCAAAAGAGAGGGAGGTACATTTAATTCTTCCAATACTGTCATCTAACTTTGAATCAAGGACACAAAACCAGCCAGTAGACAAAGAAACTCTCCCAGCTGCTAAGTTCACTACGTGCACTTGGGCTTCTCTTGCATAGACCTCACCCGTTTTGTTGGACCCCACCTAACTTAAGCCGTGATATAAACTTTGGTTTTTAATACAAATTAATTGGTGAAGAAATTGCGATAGAATGCTGAAAAAAAAATATCTGCCCTGTGAAAATAATTTCTTCCTGTATTTCCACTTCTCCAGCATGTACTTGAAACACCCAGGACTATCTTAGTCACATCTGTCCAGCTCAGAAAACCTCAGCCCCCTCTGCGTAAGTAAAAAATACAGGCTTTTTCTGGTTTCAACCTGTTCTAAGTCAATTTGGACAACAGGTTTTATAGCTCTGTAAGAGAAGGTTTGTGTGTAATATTTACTTGAGTTTCAGATAACTAAGAAGAATGGTCCTGGGTAAGGGTGCTGGAGAGGGATTCAGAAGAGCTGAGTATGACTCCTGACCCCCCTCAGCAGGCTCCCTCAGATGCCCTCAGGTAAGTCACTTCCTTCACTATATTTCTACAGTAAGAAACTGAGAGAAAGCAAGTCTCACTCAGTACTTACCCATAGAACAGGGGAAAAGATGTGACTGGCAACCATCCCAAGGCAGACTTTACCTTCAACACCAGTCACAAATGTGGCATTGAGCTAGGACAAGAGGAATCTCACTGCTCAAATACTTGCTAACTAGTTTCGGGAACACATAAGAAATGCTTGGTAGGAAGCAAAGGGGAAAAAAGAGGTATGGGGATTTTTTTTCCCAGCCTTTCTAGAAAAAAGGTACATTACTCCTATAAAAAAGTGTATTACTCCTACAAAAACAGCTAAACATGTCAGAACCACAGTATTGCTCAAGCTTCCTATTACCACCTAAAACATGATCTTTTATGACACCTCGAATTAGAGTAAGCTAATTGAAAAATTTCCACATCTTCTAACATTGATAGGTACATGGTTACAAACATAAAATGCTGTAAAATCACAGGCAGAAAGTCACTAACAAATTTATAGGAATCTCAAAATAGATACGGATAATGGGAGAAAGTAAAAAAGTGACATGGAATATAAGGAAATAATTTTGCAGATATTCTCTTACTTCTCACTACACTCAGAGGAACTTCTGAGCACTTCCTTCCTTCACAGATACTGAAGATTTATGGAAGTGGGAGAATAAAACGCAGTCTAGGAGCTTCCAGTAGGAGTTGTGCACAGGCTACAGTCCAGCAAGTTCACAATCCCATTTGAATTTCATCCAGATGTTAGCAACAGAAGAAAGGATTACAGAAAGAATAGAAAACAGCTTCTTGGTTAAAAGACAACTGAGATTCTAGTTTCCTAGGGACAACAGAAGTCAGATGCTCTACTTATGCAGAGGTGCCTTGTCATCTGAAACAAGATTCATAGTGAGCTTAGGGATGGTGTGGTTTGGAGACAGGGTTGTTTATCCTGGGCTGCCAAGTGAAGACAGAGCTGCCAAACAGATGGGGAAATTGCTGGCTTCAGCTGTGACACCAGTACCTACTCGGAGCTGTCTCCAGAGTCAGGCAGGAGACAAATTCCTTCTCCAAAGATGAAGAGGTGCAACACAAGAACCAAAACCACTGAGTAGCCAGTCTCAGAAATGGGAAAGACAAACCAGCTTCATTAGATGTTTTTTAAGCCATTCAAACTCAGGAAGAGAGTGGAAAGGGGTCAAGGAGTAGTACGGAACCCTACAATGATGAGGGATCAAGGATGCATAGGTGGGCATCTACCAGGGAGCACCTCATATTCACAGTGTCAATGACAAAAAATCACCGTTGTGCCAGTGATCCCAGGTGAGGGTGGAGTGAATGTCCACACAGGAGAGGCCACTAACAGCATAGCTCCTTGAAATACCCAGGGCCTGGTCAATAACAGCAGCAATTGTTAGGAAAAGAGGCAGCTCTTAGCATGGGACAAAGTAAAAATATCCCCACAAACAGAGCTATAATTAAACCAGCACACCCAAGCGGAGCTGGTCACTCAGCCTTCTCTACACTTCATTTAGGCAAATAAAGAATTGTTCCAGGAAAACTACAAACATTCAGACAGTTGTGACCCCATAAAAACTCAATTACGTAGGAGTTAACGTCAATACAAACCAGCTTTTTTTATTTACTGTAAATCTCAGTGTTTAAAACTGCGTTCTCTGGCTGCAGAGTATTAGACAACTGAATTTGAACTTTAGACTTTTTAAGGGAGGCAAAGGTTCTTTTTTTGTCTTCTGTTGTAAGCAATTTCATCTCCTACCCAAGCAATCAGCAATCACCTTCAAGGTGTCCTCTTCAGCTGCTCACTGCCCAGTGCTTTCTGCACCTTTCTTTGGAGCAGAAACCAGAACAGGTCTGCAGTAAGCTGAGGCAGGACAAAACCCAGGAGATTTTCAACATAACAGTTTAAAGTGTACCCGTTTACGCACATGTGCCTCAAACCTGGATGGATGTGTTAGCACCCAAGGCCTGAAATCTGGGGCTTTCATTTAGGCGTGACCCAGACCAGACTAAAATTAAGTCCATCTTTAGCTTTCCGAGGCATCTGTTGCTTATGTACCTCTACAACAATGCTCCCAATATTGTCACAGGTCTTCTCAGATGCCAGTGGTTTTTTCTCATGGTGTGGGGTTTTGGCTTGTTTGTTTTCTGGACTGTCTAGGACTGGCAATAAAGATGACTCCTGGAAGACACTGTAAAGTAGACATTGCCAGCCTGCCTAACCTTAACCAGCTGTATACTAAAATCCTCACATGGCCAAGAACCACAGATCTGGAGAGCTGAACAGAGCCCAGGAAAATTGTACAAGCAGGTGGTAACCAGTGACTCCAAAGTACCACTGTGGGACAGGGCTGGATTTGTCACACAGCCTGCCCTCAGTGACCCTCTGCCATCAACCTTAACCACCCTTTATTTTGAGTAATTTAGATCTGAGACTCTGAGCCAACCCAATGCTGGTCATGAAACAAAATCATGGCTTGAACAGCTCCCAGTCCATATGTGGTTCTGGCACTACAAGCAGATTCCCTTGGGACTTTCAGGTTTTTGTGTTTTTTGGCTTTTTGATTTGTTTGTTAAAGGAATTATTTTGTTTTCCCACATTTATTAGCATTCAGATCTACTGCACAGTTCTCGTTTCCTCCACATTCCTCCTGGAGCAGTTTATGGAACCACCTTCATTGCTCCCATTTCTGTCCACATTTGAAACTAGTTTCAACTAGCCATGGTCAAACCACACCCCATATGACTGCACACCATGGAATATGCAACTGCATCAAGCCCTCTTGCTAAAGCAGTGGTTTGTAACATGGTTGCTGGTTGATTGTCTGAAAATCCCTATCCACAGGAGACACTCAAATAGTGCTAAAAGGCAGGCTAGTTCCAAAAATGTTAGGCGATGTTTGTGCTGCAGAGTTCTGGACAGTGTAGCTGTTGACAGATACAATCCCTGACCAGAGGAGCGATGCCAGCAGCAGCTCCTAATGTGAGGACAGCACCTTTACGAGTTCTGTGGACTGAAGGCAGAGTGATGTTAAGACACCATACCAATAGGTCTATGCTTTGTCCTGCCGTATGAGTAATTCTGCTGAGGTTCAGTAAAAATCACTTAATGCAGGAACTGCCCTAAGGATTAGCAAACTAAGATCATGTTGAACTTGGGCTAGCAGGGCTCTGGCTCCAAGTTTCCCAAGGAATGTGGGAAGGCATGGCAGGGAAGAGATCAGGGAAGACAAGTGTAATGAGTCAGCCTTTGGAAACCAAGCTAAGGATTTTACTCTAGTTACTTCATTTACAGGCTGGTTCTAGAGCTGCAGCCAGCAAGCACTCATGGTTTCAAACTGCAGCAGACAAGCTTAGGAGCCTGCCGCTGCTGAATGTCCCCAGGTCAACTTAACACAACAGCTAAGCTCACTCCCCTGTGCTCCAGCACAAATGTTTCCCCTGCCCTTGCTGAAAACACTGATCTCTAGCTCAGGAGTCTTCTCAGCTTCCTGTTTGACCCTTGTGGAGAGCCCAGGACAAAGACCTCTTCCACCTCAGTGCCACTGACCATCTCTCTGGGCCTATCCAGCAAGAAGCAAGGCTCATGAGAAGTCATTATGCTCCCCAAGCCTGAAGCCCTCTCACATTTGTACACAAACACAGCCACTGGACAGCCCTTCTTCGTAGCCCATATGAAACCCTTTTAGTTGTCATTTGACTCTCTCCTCCGGTTCTTCTATGCTACTTGGCCTTAAACTTGCTACCCAGTTCTTCCAGCTTTCCCCCCTCCATAGCTCTGTCAGACCCGAGGTTTTTTCTACCTAGTTGTGCACATGGACCACCTCCTGAGCTGGTCTACACGCCAACCACCATTGAACCAGTCACCTGTGGAATGTTTCAGGGCAGGAAGCAAAGTGCTTCATGGTGACCAGTGGTCAGTTAATGAGTGATGAAGAGCTCAAGTCAGGAAGGAACATTTGGACAGCAAGTGGCAGAGGCACCCAGCAAGCAGCAAACCCCAAACCCAGTCCTCACAATTTGGATAAATAACCACATGGGATGTGAATCGCTTTGTTGAAGCTGGGACAGCCACTGTGTCTTTGTATGTGCCTTACTAGGAGCCAGCTATGACTGATGCTCTCCAGCAGAGCAGACAGGGTAGAGGGACATCCATTAATGAAGTTACCCATTTGCTAGAGTAATCCACCACAAAACTCAAGCATACAAGGAAGAAGAGAAGTTTTATGTAACAATGTTTGGCCAGACCATGATAAGCACAGAAAGAGGGTAAGGTGCAAGAAATGGCCCTTTGCTTACAGTCAGCATAAGGTGATAAGGTGTAGGGATCCATGAGATGGCTATGGCACTACAGCTGGGTCACAGTGCTCTGGGGTCAGCTCTTCTGCCATGTCTTGAGTATTGCCTCCAGAGACCTGGGCTGTCTCGAGGTCCCCTTCACATACCTCCCTCAGGCTCATACAACTTAATTCAGTTAATGGGATCGATTTTCTGTCAGGGCCTTTAACTTACATGTACTCAGCTCAGGCAGGACAAGACCAGTGTGGCAGCACCTGCATGGGATTCCCTGGCTTGTGTGGAGCAGGTCAAACTAAAGAGATATACAGCACTCTCCTCTGGTTTTGTAGAAGGGATGGGAAAACACCTACACAACAGGTACCTGCTGGCAAACTATGTAGCCCAAGAATCAAGTGGTTCCCATAGACAAGTGTTGCTGACAGGAGAAGAAAACTGGACTCAAGCACTTTAATTTTTGCTTTTGAAGAGACACGCATATTTATTTTTTTTTTTTATATTCCAGAAGGTCAATGCATGAGGAACTTGCTTTTAACATAGATGTCATGAAAAAGACTAAATACCATTTTATGTAGAAGTTCCTAAACAGAAACCACTAAGTGAAATGAGAGGATACCTGCCAATTCAAATTGATTCTTTGTCCTGGAATTGCAAGACAAATCCTCATCTATTTTTAAGCCCAAACACTGTCCTCACCAATATCCCACCAACAGAAATTAGACTCCCCAGCTCTGACCACGGCTGGTTGAAAGGCATATCCAGCATGCTTTTCTCCCCATATCTGCAGTTACCTTCAATGAACCCAACAAGCTTCCCCAGTGAACACAAGCTTCCCACAGCAGCTCATGTCCACACGGAATTAGACTCCAGCCCCTTTTGCCTAACTAGCACAGGCAAGGGATTTTGGTCTAAGGGACTTAGTATCATGGTAGACTGCATGTCAGATGAATGTCCAGCCAAGGCCTACCCTTGCTACCAGAAAGGGTCAGTGCTGGGAGCAAGAGTGCAGCCAATGGTATGGACTCTGGAGTAACCTGCTGGAGTGGAGCAGAATGGCTTTTAAATTAGGTACATTGCAAGAGCTCAAGAGGCAGGGGCGGGGGGAGCCAACCACATATACAAAAAAAACCACCACCACCACCAAACAGCATCCATCTATATACAGAGAGCATTGAATTTCAAGAGGTTTTCCAAGAAACCCAGAGCATCTTGTGTAAGGAGGAAGAACAAATTGCTTGGGACATTAAATGAGGTAAGGATGCTCCTGAGAAGGCAGCAGGCAGATGCAAAGCTCCTGCCAAGAGGAACAGAAAGCAGCAAGCCATTTGACTGTCAGAAACCGCAACACCTTTTACCACCCCAAAGATCCTCTAGGAAGAAGTGCTGTTTCCATCCACTGTGGCAAGCCAACAACACTATGGAGCGCCCACATCTTTCCCCAGCACCTTCCCAACTCTGCCCCACTGCACAGGTCCTGCCAGACTCATCCCATCTTTGTTTCTCCAGGCCTGTCCAGCCTCATGCTCTCCAGGATGCATTCTGTAAGGACACATCCCACTTTCCCCCTTGAGGGATGAAAGACAGATGCAGAAGATGCCAGACCACCAGTTCTTGGGTAAGGAAACAGGTCAGTACCATGTCCAGATGAAGCAGGAGACAACTCCTTTTGACAGTAAGCTGGAGACAGCCTAACAAACCATGGTCTATCTGCAAAGGCAGCAATAGTCTTACTTTGCACAGGAAAATGTAGACTGCTCTAGTAACAATTTTTGTTATTGTTTTTTGTTTGTTTGGGGTTTTTTTACTCACTGTATTGTGTAAGAAGTGGTCTAACTTTTGCCCTAAAAAGTAAGTAAAAAAAGCAGGCACTGCCTTATGTATGCTAAAACGTTTGGCCGTCAACTGCTTTTCACAACAGAAAATCTTTTACTCTGAAACAGGAAAGATTTGTGTTTGACAAAAAATTTATCTCCGTTTCACCCTTGATGTGCCCCATATCACCTCCTGGGGTCTGCTGTATTTGGATGGATAAACTGGGAGGACAGAGTCATCTCTAGCATCTTTTGATGCTGGGAACCAGCGGTGTGCCAGCTTATGCAACAGAAAACATCCGGCTCCTTGAGTAGAGCCTGCAGCACTTGGCCATCTTTCTATGGGGGCTCCATGCATCTACCAGCTAGCAGCACAGACCCAGCAGCCAGCCACACGTGAGGTCAGAGTCCAAAGGAGGTCATGGCTCTGCTTTGCACAAGCATTGACAGAAACCTAGCCAGAGAAGCATCAAAGCGAGCTTCATGCTCAGTGCACAAAAAGCTTGAAGAGCTGGGGCAGTGTCCTGAAACAGGAAAGGGTCTCAGTAACAGGACTGACAGCCTTCAGCTTGTTGCTAGAATAATGCCTTTGTTTACAACTTGGTAGAAAATAAGCATAGTTAGGTTTTAGCATAACCTGTGCCTAGAGAGGTCTGATTTCTCCCAGGACTCACACACAAGAGGTACTGCAATGTGACAGTCAAACACCAACCACAGATGTATCCGCACAAATTCTGCCAAAGGTAGGGGGGAAACCAAGGGAAACACATAGTGCTTGTTTATCCAGGAGTGAAAACTAGCTTATGAGGTCACTTATAGAGGACTTTGCTGCACTGAACCTCAGAAAATTGACAAGTTAGGGACTGAGCACAGCCACATCACCCAGCCAGTGGGAGCAATGTCACACCCTGCCCAGACCACCAAGGAGTCCTTGGATACTCAACTCAAATGCCCTCCAGCAGCACCTGCAGACTTGCAATGTCAAGAGCCCTCCCCAACCCAAAGTTTGCCAATATGCTTAATTAACCTGGCCTTTTAAGATCAAGGTAGGAGGCTTCAGTTTAGGTTGTCTGAGATAAGCACAGTACAGGGAACTGTGCATGCTATAATGCTGGTCTAAGTAAATGGTTAAATCAGTGGTACTTCATTATTTTATAAACAGTTGAAAATCTAGTATAAAATGTGAAAAACTAAATATTCCTCCTTTTCTCCATCCCCCTCCCCATCTCTATCCCTCTTTTTCTCCATCCCACTGCCCCCCAGTAAGGCATAAGTATGAGATTAAATCTTTCATTAATTGTTCCCAGGAAATATGCCCTCCTTCAGTGTAGTGCAAACCCTACCTTGGTTGAGATAGGTTAGGGTTTCTTCATGCAGTTTCACAGCAGGTGATGTGGCTGTGCAGAGGACGTACTGAAAGGGTGGCAGTTTGGCATCATTCTCAGGAGACAGCTGAGGTTCTTCCTGCTTGAAGATCGGCAGTGCAAGGACATCTCTGCAACAAAGAATTCACACACATTCACTTCGGGAGATTTTACAGAATCCTAGCCTCAAGCTGCACTTGATTCTCATGCTCTGAGATAATAGAAATGGCATCTGGAGAAACAGTGTGCTAAACAAGGTAAACACACTGGAGATAAGCACTGGAGAAACAGTGTGCTAAACAATAGCTAAACAAGAAAGAATTTGGCCTGTATAATGTAATAAGGCAACTTCTGCCTCTCAGATGTCAGCAATGGACACAAAAGAACACAGCATTAGCAAAATAGAATATTTCTGAGAATTAATTTATGTTTGTAAAACATAAATTGGATTTACTTTTCAATAAAGCAGTCTTCCTGATGAGGAAAAAATATACCAAAAATAGATTATTCATCCTTCTGGAATTATATTTGTTTAAGAGTTCTTGGGTTCCCAGATGAAAATAAACCAGGAAAATAAAACAAAAAAGGTCAAGAAAGAGCTTTTTATGTTGACAGCTGAGTATCAGATTAATAAAATCTCTACAAGTAGCAGCCAATATGAGGAGTAGACATAACTCTGATGTAAAAAGGAGACATTCAGGTAAATGATGACATGAACTGCTGGATTAATTGACACATAACATCTTGCACTCTAATAAACCTATTCCCAAGGTCTCACATAGCTCTTAAGTTAGCATTGGGCTACCTTCATAAATGCATACACAGAGGTGCTCAGGAGCAGTTTCACTAGGACCTGCACACAGTCCATGTTCTCACTCTTTTACAAGATGTTCATGCTGACCTGCCTGTTGATTCCGTGTCAGACTGATCCCAACCCACACTAATACCCCCTAAGCAGAACAGGTATTAGCAAGGCTGAGAGCACAACAGAATGATTAGTACAAAATGAGATGTCAGGAATAAGCATCCTTATCTCAGCATGTGTCATACTGAAGGACCACATTAGCCTTTCCCATGTCAACATTTCTGATCATTGTGTCCACCTACTTAAGACATTAATATCCTTCCAAATTAGGAGGATTATGTTGAGCACAGAGAGAGTTCAGCATAAGAAGCGATTCTTTTTTTTTCCTCCTCCATTTCCTCTAGATGTGTGAAGACTTGAGATTCTCATTACAGAGGCTGCAGTTCTGCTCCTTTCAGTAAACCCATGCACAAAAAGCTTGAATAAAAACTGTTCGGGAACATGCTGGCATGTACAGACATGCTCTCTATGGAAAGAACATTTAGAATTTTCCCCTTGCCTATTCAGTTAATGATCCACACTGCATTCATTCATAGCACCCACAACCTTGAAGGCTACCCAGGTCATGAGTGAAAAGGTGCAGCAGTTTACAGCAAACTGCTGAAGAGCCTGGTTCAAACATAGGTACTCCAATTTATGGCAAAATAAAGGCAGAGAGCAAGCTGTGCCACTTAAGATACAGACAAGAGAAAAGAAACACCCATCTCTGTTCCCATTTTCTCTTACAACCCTTCCATATTATCACCAACTAAAAGGCATCCAGCCCCATTTGCTTACTGGCATTACTGACCTAATCACAGCTCTTGCCTAACTGCAGTCATAGAAACAGGGGTTTTTTTTCCCTTAGTGGTGATAATTTACTACAGTAATGAAGTGACAGAAATGCCTACAGTAGATCTCTGAAACAGATAGCATTGCTCCACACACATGCAGGATCCAATACCACTCCAGAGGAGTCATCTCACTCACCCCGAATGCCAATATTTGCTCTTAACACACTCGTCTGCACAACGATATCAGAATGAATGTTGCTTTGCAGATGAGAACAGGTCAAAAACTCTGAAGCCTGAAAGCTTCTGCAAGTCTGCAGAAAACAGCACACAATCTGGCTCGTGTTTAACAGTTAAGGATGAGATATTTGTACACCTATTCAGCAGAAACAGTTGAGAAATTTATGCAAGGGGAAGTCTAAATTCACGTATCAAATATCATATTTCACACAAGACTCTTAACACCCTTACACTTGCTGGAGCAGCTGTCCTACTGCCAAAGACTGTAAGCATGGAGGAATCCATGATTTGCTTTCCAGACAGTTTTACCATATTAAAGCGCTGACTAAACCACGCAAGTTAATTTTTATTCCTGAACTAATGAGCTAATTGCCAGTGGTATTCATAGCTTTGGATCAAGCCCTTCTAAAACATTCCACCTTATTAAAAGCACTCAGAACTTAGAAGGATGTGAACAACAGATCAAGGCTTAGGAGAATGCCAAAGCTATAGGTATACAAGCCGTCAAAATATTTGTTCAACTCTCTTCACTGAAGAGTTGCAAATCAAGTTTTTGAAAAAGCAGCATTTTACAACAGCTCCTATCCTTAAAAAAGAGGGGTGAGGGGCCAAGGGGATGAAACACGCTTAAAATTCTCCCAAGTTTCACCTTTATGCTAAAGATTTACAGCTCTGATCTTAACCAACTGTTAGCCCACTTACCTGGGAAGGGAGAAAGTTATTTAAGAGTTCAGTCATCTGGCAACACTGAGTAAAATACATACTGGGTTTGCACAAAAATTAACAAATATTTACAAGGATTTTTCTGTAGTATTGTCTTGCTATAACTACAAATACCACTGAGAATTTACATGGATGTCTAGATATACACAAAACCTTTGATATCTACAAGGTATAATTGATAAAAACTTTTCCTACAGCTACTTCAAGTATTGTACTATTTCAGCTTTCTGTGCAAAGTCACTACAGGTATGGAGAACCTTCAGAAAGGCACAGCTCAGAAGAAAAACACCCCTCCAGAAATGCATACCTTCACACATTGTCATGGAGAGTAAAGAAGCCAGAATTAGAAGTCCCTACAAAACCCAAAGGTTTTATTCAACTGACCTTCCCTGAAACACCTGAGGCCATTGCTGCCATAGAACTGGTTTTAGAGCCTTCAGTCCCAGATCAAAACCACCACTGCACCACTGACACAGTGACAGGTACCTACTAAAGCTGAAGTTTGTTCCTAAAACATCAACAGGTTACCTTCATACTAGCAGCCTTCCTGCCAGATCAGGTCTCCTCTATCCCCTCCAGCTAGCACCAAAAAGGCAAAAATAATCTAGTGTGTTTTCTGGCCAATTAAAAGGAATTCGAGTTCTGAGCTCAAACCTGACCCAGACTTGATGATCTTATAGCAATTGTACTGCAAATCCATGGAGTGAACGAAGCAGTCTGAGCACCATAAATGTTCTCTAACACAGACCCAGTGCACGCAACTACCAATGCTGATGCTCCTTTGCTACTACTATTCACACTGTCCCAAACTAGTCAGATTTGCAAGTCCAAAGCAAGAGAGAACAAGACTTTTGCCATATACATGTTGTTAAAGCAGACTTGCTGGGACAGAGTGAGGAGGTGAAAAACCTTGTATGAAAAAGCAGAGAAGCTGCCAGAAAGCAAGAATCTCATGGTATTATATCCTTTGATAACAGGAGATTATCATTTAGTAAAAAAAATAAAAATAAAAAAATCTTTTGCAAATACCCTGATAGCGAGCAAGAATAGTTAGGATTGTGCATCTCCTTGAAAGGGAAGTATTATCCGTGTTCCAAGTGTTTTGCCAGCCAAACTCAATGTTCTCTCAACAGTGGTTATTTGGGGGTACATTTTGAAAGCAAGGTTCTTGGGCCACAGGCAGGTCCTCCACTGCTGCAATTCAACAAAATCACACTTCAGCAGAGCAGCAGCGGCTACTCACATGAGCTGAGAGCTCAGCTTTACATGTTCTCCAAAAAAAGATCATAAGCGTCCAGCAGAAAGGAAGCTCTCAAAGTTGCCTGCTTTGACATCTTTCGGAGGGAGGAAATACAGGCTTGTGCTACACGTTACAGACTATTGTTTAGCAGCCCTTGTGCTTAAATTAGGCACATTTAATTAAATACAACTGTGTCGAAGCAGGAAAAAGCTGGTTTAGACAAGCTCAGAAAGTGAAATTCTGAGCTTTTTACCCATCGTCCCAAAAAGAAGAGAAAGAAATCCCATCCTCAGAAAACTGGATGCTCTCTTAGTTGGCCAACAGACGCTTTGCACAAACTTTTGACAGCACTTTGCAACAAGCGCACCTTCTCCCTACAAGCTGCACTACCTAAACCCTTGAGCAGAGGGAAGCTGGCAAAAGCAATAAAGCAAATTTGCAGAAAGTTGTCGAACGAGGTGCAAAAAGAGAGAAAAAAAAACCCCAACATAAACAGAAGGGGAAAAAAATAAAAGAGCGCCCGCATGTCTCAACATAAGGAGCGCTCACCCCGGGCGATGCGGCTGCTCCGCTGGACGCCGGGTACCGCCCGGGAAGCCCGACGAGCGGGCTGCCTCGGGGCCAGCAGACACCCTCCCCTTAACCCCTGTTCCCA
>NW_009930596.1:0-228 GCF_000696875.1 Nestor notabilis
TCATTGTCTAACCCTAGACCAGACTTGAACCCAACACTGCTTAAATTTCGAGATCAGATGAAATAGGATGCTCCCAGGGCTCGATGGCCGTGGGTAAAACACACTCTGTATGTTTGCCAACACGCTGATCCCCAGCACAATAAGCAGGCAGGTCTCAAGGGTACTCAAAGGCCATCCAAAGCCTTTAGAACTCTCAAATGCTACTGTAAATAGCTTGGTGGGGGGGTG
>NW_009930596.1:465-31494 GCF_000696875.1 Nestor notabilis
TAAGTAAGGTACGGCATGCTGAAACTCTGAGATCAAGCGTAACAAATCTGAGAGCCAATAAATCACCATTGTGACAAGTGACTATTAATCCGAAACAATGAATGTTTATCACAAATATGATTAGACACACTCTGGTCAGATTTGTTGTTATCTCAACCCTTCGTGCCACACGTTGGGCGCCACAGAGAACTGTCGTGGTTTAAGCCCAGTTGGCAACTTGGAACCACGCAGCCACTCGCTCACTCCCCCCCTTCTTCCTCTCCCCGCTCCTGGAGGAATGCGGAGGGGAATCAAAAGAATGTAACTCCCACCGATTGAGATAAGAGCAGTGCAGTAACTAAGGTATAATATAAACCACTACTGCTACCAATAATAATGATAAGAGGAATAACAAGGGAAAAGGACACAACCGCTCACCACCCGCCGACCGATACCCAGCCCGACCCGAGCAGCGATCTGGGCCTTCTGGGTAACTCCCCCCAGTTTATATACTGGGCAGGACGTGCTGTGGTATGGAATACCCCTTTGGCCAGTTTGGGTCAGGTGTCCTGTCTCTGCTTCCTCCTGGCTTCCCCTCCTCTCTGGCAAAGCATGAGACTGAGAAAGTCCTTGGTCAGAGTAAACATTACTTAGCAACAACTAAAACCATCGGTGTTATCAGCATTGTTCCCAGGCTGAAAGTCAAAAACACAGCACTGCATCAGCTACTAAGAAGGAGAAAAAAATGACTGCTATAGCTGAACCCAGGAAAATAACATCCTGAGACAGCCTTTTCCAAAGCACTGGAATTTATTGTCAGATTTCAGTGTTGTATCAAGATATATATGCTCACCATGATTATTACATGGAGGAGGTTGGGTCAAACACTTTGCTTTCTGTTATTCTACAAGTCAAACTCTAGGTGTGGAGTAAGATCGAGATGCCTAGATTTAGGCATGCAGAGTTGCTTTCTGGAACTCTTTAAAACAATCTATTTCTCTCCATTAGTTAGAGAACATAGGCATTTATGATAGAACTGATTTACTAGACTCCCCAAAATTTGAAACCAAGCTCGGTGATCTGGTCATATCATGGACTGTCTTATCTAAGAATTACTGCTTATATAGGCTTTAGCAATGAGTTGGACCTGAGCTTTGAATTTGAACTGATTCTCCATAGATGGAAAATTCTGCCCTCTGTTACGATACGGAACATGGGTTCTTTTATTGTTATCACAAAATGTGACAATACAGGCAGTAGTGTGCATAGGAGATGACAAGGAGGACTGAGACAAGGACATGCCCTGCCAGAATTAAGCAGGGTTTTACTTGCAAAACCAATGTTGAAAGAATGTGACTAAAGTACTTTCAGAAGCTATATAGACTGATATAAAGCTGCGATTATGGTCTAATTTACCCTTGCTGGACATGTGCGTTATGAGACTATTTATGTGCTCCAAGTATGTAACTTTTGCTGTATTTAGTTTAGAGAGTGAATCTGGGCATGTTTATCACATTTTTGTAAAGGATGCTACTGTCTATTTATTTTCTTCCAGAAAACATACACTGGGAAGGATTTATTTTACCATAAGTTAGCCTTCTAAATGCTGTGTGTTTATTCTAAGCTAGTCTGGCATCTTTCTGTAGTCAGAAAGAAAGACAGACACCTACTACCCCATCCATTTACCCTTACGGAGGTTTAGTGGTTGAGCCTATTTCCCTATTGTCAACAGAGAGGTATGACAACCAGCTTAGGGCTAACTTCTAGGCGATTCAAGTTTACTGAAACAATCCCATGCACAGTGACCAAGATAAGAAAAGAAGGTGTCATGGTTAAGGGAGCTGAATGCAACCACAGGGAATTTTACTCTATCTGCGCATCTGTCAGGGAATTCCTGTGGGATGCTTGGCAAGTCACTGAACAGGTGGTCAATAATTGTGTGTTTCTTGTGTTATGGGTGTCTGGAGTCTGATCTACAGAAGCAATAAGCACTCACGACTGAAATTGAAGTAAATTGTAATTTTATTGTAGAATGCTACATGCTCATGAATACCTGGTCCTGTTGTTCTTAAACGGAACATCTGAAACTAGTGAATACTTTGAGCCCACATTGTTTGTGTCATTATTCCCAACTGTAAAATGGGAATAATGACACTCATCTCCCAGAGGTGATAAGAAAGTGAACTTACTACTGTCTAGGAAATATTTAGGAAAGTTTTACAAAGAAGCCCTTGGGGAAATTAATATTATGTATTCAGAGCAGGATTTGAACGGTATGCAGCAAAACCTTGGGCCATACGCTGAACAGTTAGGAGGCAACAATATTGAATACCTGGGTTTTTAACTGGACATTAGCCTTAACATGAATTGAATTAAGCAAGGTTGGGGAGGGAGGGGAATAGAATGTGATTATGCCAGTTTAAAAACTTTTTAAAATACAGGCACAGAGGCAAATGAGAGTTCTTGGAGGTAACCTGAATTTTGATGTTTCACAGCCTTTGACTGGCAGAATTTTGTAAAGTTCTTTTACCGCATTTTGGTTTATTCCTAAGACAATAAACTGAAAAAAGAAATATCCCACCCAGACACATCATTTTGTGTCATATGAACAGCCACCAGTAGTGCTTTCTGCATGGTGGACATCAATCACAAAAACATTAGCCACTTTAGTTAATGGGTAGGAATACGATTTCTGTGTTTGTCTTGTTAGCTTAGTGGGTTCATCCTCCCCATTGAATCCATCAAGAGTTATGTGGGGCATGCAAATAAAGACAGTTTCACATTGCAGATGTCTTGCAGGGGCAGTGTGGAGGATTTCATAGAGGTTGGATCTCAGCAGACCTAGGAGTATTGGGTTTCCTTCCACTCTTACAGAGTAGTGTACTTCTGGGCACAAACCCTTAGCCTGGACTTACATCACCTTCTTCCTCCAAGCTGCACTTTTCTACATAACTTTAACACCTATTTCACATCCATCTCCCCATTTTCTCAACAAATCATGCTCAGTCTCTTCCCCTAGGGCTTTTCAACAACAGATCGAGTGAATCCTGTTTTCTCACCACCCAGTTTCTCGTCCAAACTCTTCTCCCAAACTGCCTGCCTACCACCCCTATCTCAAGCTCCACTCAGTCCCCCCTCCCAATATCTTCTAATGTAGTCTTTATTCTATTTGTCTCCTTGTTTCCTTCCAACAGGCTTACTTACACAGGTCCAGCTGCAATGTAGGTACTACCTGTACGTAGGTAACCTAAACTCTAATTCCACTTGCAAGGAAAGCCCTTTTCAGTTGTGATGGAGCATGTCTGGCATGGATAGAATCTCTAGGGAATTAATCTGACAAACCTAAGTCTCTTATAAGCATTTTTGGCATAGCTTCAGAGATTTGAAATTCACTCAAATTTGAGGTAGGCTCAGTAGGGGTGAATGTCCCTGCTCCAGTGGTAAAATGAGTTTTAATTGCTCTCTAAATGTCCCCAGAAATATCTGCTTGGGATTGTGCTCGAAGCAGTCCTACCTTTATGCCTCTCCTGTACCATGACATTGCAGGCTATCTCACAGTCCCAAACAACAGCTTTAGCCTGCAACAGACAATGAGAAAAGCCCCATGCTGTTCCCCTCTCCAGTGCAGAAACAGATTTCTGATGTTCTTCAAGAACAGCTTTGTCATACTTCAAAGACCATGGGAGAGTTTCCCCACTGCCCTTTCCCCCACAAGTTGTGCTTCTGCATATGAAGGATGTGAGCTGAAAGGGGAAGGATAAAGCACAGCAGTGGCAAGAAGAAGATGCTTGACACTGAAATTTTCACCCTAAAATATTAATTTTGTTCTTACAAGCAAAACAGTGTCTTGCAAGGAGAGGTTTGGGAGGCCTTCTTAACAGATAGTACCACTGTGCCACCTAAAATGTCTTCATCTTCTCAGGGAGTTGTGCTTGTTCAATACTTTTAAAATTATTTCAGATTATTTTAAGATGCTAAGTGTGTTTTATGCAAATAATAATTTTTATTTTTTTAAAAATATGCACACTAACTCTATGAAAACTATCCCAAACAACAAAGACATGCACCCTCTATACTTTTACTGATCTTTGCAACTAGAGGATTTAACACACTTTTTTTCCCCGGCTACTATAGTGGGATTTTTTAAGTTTGAGAGAAATAAATTGATCATGTAAACAAAGAAATTAAATGAATGACAATTTAAATGCAAGAAAATACAAAATATTATAAGAGTTTTTATTGAAATAATATAAACCGATAATAAAGCTGACAGTACAAGATTGCAAGACATCTTAGCAGAACATATAAGTACTATAGAAAATCTACTGATAATACAAGACATTATTTGCTGTAACCAGGGGAATAAATTGTCACACAGAACCCATTTCAGGTTTTGATGCATTAGCTGTGGTGTGAGGACAGTGTCTGAGCAGGCATTTTATAGATGAAATGTCCGTTTATGTCCTATTACAGACTCTCATGATCTAAGGAACTTTGCTTTTAAGACCTAAGCACAACTTGCAATTCAGTAACCTTCATCTGAGCCAGCAAGGTGTTTCTCAGCACTGAGCTAGCTGGTAGCCATGTTGTGAGCACAAATATTGCTTGAGCCAAGATGCTTTGTCTCCCTAGAAAATGTTGGCAATTATTCTGATTTCACATCTGTCAGATTAACATTAGTTGCAAACTACTATTTCAGAGCATTTGCTCTGACTGGGTAGAAATGTAAAGGAAAATCATGCCTGTGAAACCAAGACGAGGAAAAAGAAGGGAACTGCTGTGAAAAATAAATGGGAAAAAAGTTTATTTTTTGAGAAAAGGATTGATGAAATGATATGAAGGTGAACCCCTTATTCAACCACTGACTACACCTGCCTAGGACAGAGACCTAGAAATTTGTGTCTGTTTGTAAGTAAAATATTTCTTGTTGTTCTGGTGCCCCATTAGCTTGGGATATTACATGGATTTCCAAGGATATCTTTGATCTGGATTCTCCTCATCAACCAGCTGCTCATCTGCATGCCACCAAGATGTCTCTCCTTGACTAAAAGCAATTTCTTTGGTGCTGGCCCTGGAATCTGGGTCTTTGTGTCAGTGGAAGTCTCTTGCTGCATGGATCTAACCACAGGATCTGGCCTGGATGAACATGCATAAAACTCACAAAACTCCACCAAACTTTAGCTAAGTGCTGAACCAGACTCCTTGGCTATGAACAGGCTTAACTTGTGGGTCCTAAAAGGAAATGATTAAATAAAAACACAAAAAAAGGCCCTGCTGTGCAAAATTGACAAAAAAGAGAAAATTTAAAAAGTGTTTTCTCAGCAGTGGCAGCTGCTGGGATTTTTAATCAAGGTTTTATCACAGCAGTTTTTAAGGAAAACTTCTTCTTCACAGAGTTACTTTTAAACTCTTCATGTACAGAGAAAATAATACTAGCCCTTCTAAGTCACTGGTTCCTTTTTTCTCCACTACTAGGAAATAAGCAAAGGCAATCTGTGTGTTGTGTGTATGTGCCCATGTGTGTGGAAAGTGGAGTCCTCAAGAAAAAAAAAATCACTCATTACTTAGGCTTAGTAAAAAAAAAAAAGTTTAAAAGTATCAACAATTACTGTTCCAGATGATAATTGCAGTAAAGATCTCAGAAATGAACTTGCACTGTCCTGCACAATACAGGACTATTGGTCCCATAGACTGTGAGAAAAGAAGTCTGCTAGGAAAGAAAAATTAAATAAAATTTAAATTTAACAAAACTGTGAAAAGAAGCTGGAGGAAAGAGAATTGATGCAGAAAGCAATTTTTGATGAGAATGTTTTTGAAAGCTGCTTAATAATGAGGTGCAAAGCATGCTCTGGCTTTAGGTATGTTGGGGTCTGTCATCAGAAGCAGAGCACACTGCAGAAGACACACAGGAAGAGGGAGTTGGGTCTGGCTGCTCTCAGGCTACCTTTGCCTGGATTTGCAGCCCTTTGCTGGGAGCAGGGTGGTGGCTGTGTAGAAGTGGGCACAGAAAGATTACATGTGATGCAAGACCCTGCACAGGCTGAAAGTTCAAAACCTCTGCTTGGATCAGCTGCCACTGGGATTTTGGTGAGTGTGGAGAGAGGAGTGATGCCCCGCTGGGCTGCATGAAAAGACTTCTTGCAGAGGATAAGTGGATTGTATGGAACAGCCTGAGTGCTTATTTAGTCCCAGAAGTTCAGCAAAGAAGTATGGCTTCAGAGGAGTCGGTACTTTATTGTGTGAGAATATTTGAGAGAAAATCCAGCTGTAAAGATGAGAATAATGCGGAATTACCTGGTGTGAGATAAGCACCACTTTTCAAGCCCGCATCAAAAACTGGCCTTGTCTCACAGCCGCTGGGTTTCCATGTCCCGTTGCCTAATTACAGCAAGTTTGTTTTGACCGAATACTACCAGTGATTGATTCACTTAGTACTTTCCCCTTTGTTAGAAAGCCTGTGAAATCCATATTGCAGCTTGTAGGGTTTTTGGTTTGGGTTCTTTTATAGCGTTCCCAGCTAAGATTCGAGACTTGATGAAAATAAAACAAAGACAGGGGAAAAAACATTAAAAAAAATAAAAAGAAGATAGAAAGGTGATATTATTTTAGGTTCGTGTTCCCGGTGGCAGGTAGTAAGTGGCTGCGGGGGACCGTGGCGGAGAGGCAGCCTGCCCTCAGCAGAGGGTGCTGTCTTCTCACGCTAGCGCCGGCTGAGCGAGAAGGTCACTCAGCCTATTGATAAATCACTGCGCCGTGATTCCTAACTGACAGCTCAAACTAAAATCAAGCTGGATGAGAGAGAACAAAAGGCCATCAAGCAGCCATTTTCTTGACACTTTTATTCAATCACCAGCAGATTGCTTACGACAGCAATAGCAGCTGTTTTGTCTTCATCTTTCCACATTTGATAAAAGGTGTCAACTCAAATTTTTGTAAATAATTCACTTACCCCTACTGCACACACCAGCACTGCTCAGCATATGTATTCTGCGTGAGCAGATCACTGAGGCAGGTCAGGGCTCAATGATATCAGCTGAAGGTCATCTGTGATCTAAACGGAAGCACTGATAAAGCCACAGTCCCTCAAGGTCAAAGATAAGAACTACACTGAGATATTTGTAATCTGGACAAAAGGTTAAACAATAGAGAGAAAAGTATGGTATTGTTTCAGTTAACACACTAATGATTTTTCTATTGTTCTTTAGGAAACACTGCTCCAGCAGACTCAGCTGGTTAACCCTTCCTGAGCACTGTGTATATTTAAGTGCTGGATGTGAGCAATTACAGAATATCACTTCCCGAAGTTGGTAATGTCAGGTAGTAACTCGCAGCCTTAATATGCTGCTGCTAATACATCTGAACTCAAATGGGAGCAACAGCAATTTTTATTGCAGGTAATGATAAGAAAAAAACAAACAAACAAAAAAAAAAAAAAACCACCACAAAAAATCCAACGAGATAATGTATCAAACAATGGTTAAAAAAGATTAATGCATTTAAGTAAAATACAGTTTACTTTGAACTTCTCCTGAAAATAAATTTAGCTCCCAGACCTGAGTAGAATTAGAGAATGTGCCTAACATTTCCTCTTGTAACAGCTTCATTTGCTTTAAAGGCTTAGAGAAACTAATAGAGATCTTTGAATTACTGCAATATGACACTCTATCTGATGTTGGCAGTAGCCAAAGCACTGAGATTAAAAATGATACATCCTTCAATACTAAGCTGGGTTTTTTTTTCATCCAGTTATATTACTCAGAAAATAAATCTAAACAACAGATAGTCACTGTTTATCACTATTTGGTTTATACTTTCTAATAGCTGAAGTATATGTGCATTTGAGATTCTGTCTGTGCCCAAACAGCAGGGAATTTATTGCATGTAATTGATGTATATGAAGATCAGAGAACACTTGCCTCACATTTTCCTGTTCTTTCTGCCTCAGTGCTATGGTAAAGGCAACTTTCCTTATTCCAGCGTACTTGTGATAGAGAAATAACAAAATGTGAATGAAAGGAGGTCTCTCATTTTTTATCTAAGCAACATAATGCAGGAATACTTTCTTGCTGAAAGCAGGAATCCTGCCTGCATCAGTGTCATTCCTTACCTACCCAGTTGTGTATGAACAGACACAGTCTTAATTAGATATTAATAAGCAAATTATTTTCAGCGACTAATTTTATTTGTGGACATTGCTTCATTTTCTTCTTGTGGAATATTTGCATTGCAGTTTCTTCAAAGACAGCTTTTTCAACTTGCTTAGTGATTTAAAAGGTCTTAGTTAATCAATTAGGAAAGGTTTTTAGTGAGCTTAAATCCTAAAAAACCAAATTGTGTTTCATGGCACAGACTGGCCAAGTTCATATGGCATTATTACCTCTTGTTGGTGCTGTGTCTTAGAAACAAAAAGATGGCTTCAAAGAAAAGAAAAAACCCACTAGGGTTTGGAATCTGTCACCTCATACACAAGATTAAAAATTTCAGAAAACTTTCCATTTTTTGGTCTTGCTACTATCTTGCTCAAAGTGTCATTCTTACAGGAAAGTAGACCACTAAAAATTAGTGTCTGTCTGAAGAATTAAAATGTGACGTTCTTTCATCACAAAGCCATTGCTCGTGAATGCATGCTCATAGCAGTGAAAGGTGCAGTTATGTTATTTAATTGTCATTGTAGAAAAACACTATCAAGGATTTATGGTGCACTGATCATTTGTTTTAAGTTGTATTATGTTATGTAAAAGCAGTCAATGCATTTACCTTTTACCATTTACCAGTTTCCTAATTCTGCATTTACCAGTCTGTGGAATCTGACACATAATAACCATGGAGAATAATCTGTGTGCTTTAAATGTTTGTATCCTTAATATTAGCTTAAACCTCTTCTTCCTCAAGCATTAACACAGGAAACCTGCATTAGTCTTTCCATGAACAAATAAGAAGTAAATTCATGCCCTATAAAATTTTGCAAATAGTCAAAGAATTATTTTTCTGACATTTGCTTCTGGAGACAGCTATGTATTATGAAACTGCAGTCAGTATGAGTAACTACATCAGAAATTATCCTCCTGTCCAAGATCAGTTTCACTGCCTATACCTCATCTTGTCCAATACCTGCCAGTCTCTCTGGAATTTTACATGCTGCATATTATACAGAATTTCAGAGAAAATAATTCCAGGAACAATTTTAAAGTTCCGAGGCTGGTTTCTTAGCCTGTATAAATCAACATATGTTTTTTTCAAGGTAAAAGAAGGAAGAGGGTGAGTTCTGTTACTGAAGCTTGAACCCAAGTACAAGGAAGGATAACAGAAAAGATAAGATGGAGAGAAATGGCAAGGGAACACAAGAGTGCTGTAGAGTAAAGGAAAGAAACATGTAAGGAGCAGAGGCACCAAAATGAGCATGGCAAGTGCTATGGGACAAGGAGCATGGACACAGGAGACGAAGGCTCTGACCAAAAGAGAGTAGGGCACAGCAGAGGACGTAGTAAGATGGAATCTTCCTTCCTTGTATTAAACTTTAACTCTTCCTTTTTTTCTAATGCTAAAACTATAGTCACTTAAAAAGAATTGCCAGGTATTGTTAATTTATTGCGAATAATGTGATTTTGGCCATGACTATGGGATCATTTGTGATAATTGAGTCTGGATGAAAATGCCCCTTTCTCATCCCTTAACTTGCACCCAAGGTTAAGACTTCCACTGAGCTCCAAGCCAAGAGATTTTTTTACTCCATTCTACGTCCTCCATAATCTTTATTATTAAATCTCTCTCTAGGTAACCATCACTCACTCATTCGACAAATAAGGAAATTAAAAGCTTGACAATGTTGACGAATTAAATCTATAAATAGAATGTGTCTTGTAGTATAGCAGACCCACATGCCATTTAATGTACTGCAATTAATATCAAAAGAAATAAACAGAATGATGTGCTTATATACTACATATATTTGCATAGTTTTTTGTAAAGAGTGGACCATGGTGCCTAGCAAAAAAGCACCATGAGCACTTGAGGTTTTAAATCCAAAACTCAAGGTTTTATCCTTACAGAAGGTCAAGCTTGCATATGATATCTGCAATTCTTAGTCCTCAATTTGCTTCCAAAAAAAAAACCCTAAAACAAACAAATGTCCCATATTCATTTGGCCTTTTAAATACTTTTGCAGACTTTGAAGAGAAGTCTGTGTTGTGTCTGTGCAAGGCCAGATCTAAAATGGTAAATTCTAAATATTTTAGGACTGCTCTCTGGCACCAAAGCTAATTGATGTAGAATGGCTGACATACATGGTGATAAAATACTTACCCTCCAAAACAGAGTAGCCACACATAAATTGCTACCACTTAATCATGGTCCTTGCTGCTTGCTAGCTCCTAAATTATGCCTGGGAATGTCTGGGAGAAAGTTGTTTGACCTGGGACAAAACCACAGCAGAATCTGTTCTGATGGTTCAACAATGTGAAGAACCAAGGTCTAGAGCCTGGGAATATTTCTAGGCAGCAATGGTTCTTGAGAAAGCACAGCAGACTGCTGCTCCCCTTCCCCGCTCTCCATGCAGTTATAGTTCCTCTCAAGACTGAAAACATAAAATCTTCTATGAATCCAAAATGTTTTGGTGTGCCTGTGTACAAAAAATTGTGGAAGTTGCTACAAAGTCCTTGCAGAATTGGCTGAACTTTTAACTTGAGATGCACACTTAGGGAGCAATCTAGGGTAATATTTTTTGCAATGCTTGTTTACTACTTAATGGAAGTGGAACTTTAAGGAAAAGGTTGAATTATCTAATTGTAGAACATGCCTGAGATGGAAAGCAATGTATATAGGAGATATTACCTTTGTGTCCAGGGGGTGGACAACCTTGCCTGAGTGCTCAACAAAGGTCAAAAATTGAATTAATAAGCTTATCTTTCCAGAAAACAAGTTTCATTCTAGAAGGCATGACATTAGTGCTTACTGGACTGCCCTAGGGAATCACTAATGATGTACAAAGCTTTCTACCTATAGGTCACTGATTTTAATCCAACCCAGATCAGCAAAGACTTAATTTTTCTTATGAATGCCTTGTGGTTTATGTGTAAATTGAATGGGTTTTCCAGATATGAGACATACTGATAAACATAGTTATAAACTTCTAATCTGAAGCTTGCTTGTTTTGCATAATAGAAACTTTAAAATTTTTCCAGGTGGCTTCTACATCAAACCTTTAACATTTGGATAGCTAATGATTTTTTCAGAGAGTATCTAAATTAAATGTAAAGCTTTTGAGTGATAGTTTGTCAGCAACATCTCTGAAGAAATGGTGCCATTAATTAATCTAATTTTTAAAATACCTTATTTCTAATTAGAATTGGTTGTAAGAAGGAGGGTTATAAGTTCAAATCCCAAATCTCAAACTCACCTCCTGTCTTTGGTCTATACTGTTAGGTTGAGACACTAGTTACCTCATCTCTGATGTTTCTATAAAATGCCTAGTGGAAAACCTTGTATAAGGAGCCTTATCACTTAAGCTGTAGAAACTATCAAATAGGAAACAAACAATCCAAGATATTTCTGAAAAGTGTTGGAGACAACTCAATACACATGGTAGGTAAGGTGATGCCCTGCTGGAAGAACTGGTGCAGTGTGATGATCAGTGGTAGTCTTGGGTGCAACTACCATTAAGCAATGCATTTCAACATCCTAAAGGCAGCAAGGAAGGCAAGTAGCAGAGTACAGACCATGAGCTTAAGGTAACCAACCTTTGGCTTACACTAGGAAAGTGATAGGTGAGACCTTGTGGGAGGCAGCATTAAAGGAAAAAGGAGCTTAGGTCATTAAGGGTAACCTCAAGCTCAAGAACAGTCCACTCTGATGCTCAGGTAAGCTGCTTGATGTATCAGGACACTGATCGAATTCCAGTGCAAAAGGCAGTATAACCGGTAATGCTAGAGAGGACAGGGTGCAAATAAGGATACAGAAACATTATGGATTTGAAACTGTCAAAGGACATCAACACAACAACTGGAGCTTCTACCACACCCTACCCTGCTGCTGGGATTCCCGCTGAGCAAGGGGGCTTGACTTGCATCAACATTATGCTCTGGCAGTGATGGAAGCTAACAGCATCCTGGGCAGCCAAATGTACAGTGATTTACAGGAATGAAGATAAGTGATAGAAGGAAACAACTATTTTCACAAATCATTAACTTGCGTCTGGAGTTCTGCAGCCAGGTTTCGGCCCCCCACCCAGAACAGGAAAGACATTTATACACTGAGGCGAGTTCAGTGGAAGGCCACCAAGATTGCTGGGCCTTGTGAAGGAGACCCTGATGGACCAGGGCTTGTTCAGCCTCGGAAAAGGCAGCTGCAGGAGCACCTAACAGCACACCAGTGACTATGGGCTGGTTTTGAAGAGGATGATAGGTATGGTGGGAAAAGGGCATAAATTGAAGCAGAACTTCCAACTAGGTGTGAGGAAAGAAATTGCACCCTGTAGAGAGCCAAGCATTTGAGCAGGTTTCCCTGAGAAGCCATGGACTGTCCTCCCTTGAAACTTTTTGAGGCTTGACTGGATAAAGCCCTGAACAACCTGGCCTGGCCTTAGGGCAGGTTCTGCTCTAAGCAGGAGCTTGGACCAGAGACAACCTGAGGTCCCTTCATGCCTGAATGATTCTGTGATATTGCCAGTAGAGCTGGCATAAATTTAGTTGTCAGCTGTTACAGAGTTGAAAGCTTTGAAGATAGAAGTAAACCCCTCAGTCTCTTTTTTTTTAATAGTATTAGTGAGTTTTGAGGCATTTGACATATGATTTTTATAGTTCTGTAGTAAACGTAGTAAACAAGTGTATCAAAGTGGCAATGGATCACTCTCGGTCCTTAGTTTGAAAAAAAATATTATTAATCACCAGTTATTGTTACCTGCTCACATTACAACAAGTATCACCTGGTACATAGCTCAATAATCTCAATTGAGCAATCTGGGAGCTGAATGGGCAGGATGCAAAAAAGAGCAGCCCACAGTCTCCAAACAAGTGCAGTTGATGCTTATTATTGAGACAGCGTGGGAAAAATGTGCTCAGCCAGTGCTGGTGATGTACCTGTACTGTGGTTTAATAGAGCACTTCAGTCTTTCAGGCTGTCAATTTCATAAGGACTAAATTTACTTAAAAAAATAACTGACACATGAATTCAGAGAGCGTTTTGTTGCTCCAGCCCTGGAGTGGGGACCAGGAGACCTGGGTTCTGTTCCCACGTCTGTCACAGACTTCCTGGACCATCATCTTACATCTTTGTTTCTCAGTTTCCCCTTGAGCATAATATGGATAATACTTACCCACTTTACAGGGCTTAATTCATTAATGTCTGTAAGGTGCCTTGAGATCTGTGTGCACAAGGCGCATTAGCACTGCAAAGCATTTAGTATATTATTTTATTATTTAAGACATCTGGGACCATTTTCACTGATGTGCTCTATCCATTTTGCACTGCTTTGGTGTTGCAAAGCAGCCATATCCCTCTTTAACAGGCCAGTGAGGCTGAGTTTATGACTGGCTTAAAATACCAGCCATTCAAACCATCTGAAACCTACTATCAAATATCTCTTCTTTTTCTATCCATCTGATAAAATGGTGACTACCGATTTTTGTCTTTGGAAGGATGTGATCTGTGGTGAATTTTGTTTGTTTATTGATGGAAATTATCCCACTATAAATGATGGTAGAATATTTTGGCAAAGTGAAACACAAGAATGACATAGGTGCAAAAATATCTATGTATATATGCTAGGTAACTTCTAAAGGTTAACTTGCCTGAAACTCTAGTATGGATAAGAATACGGCATCTTCTAGCAACCTGGGATTGGCCTGAAAAACCAGTGGAGATGCACTGGTACAAACCCTGGTAAGTTCCATGCACCATTATCCAATCCTTTTCAATTTTTTCCTTGAAATGTCGATTTTTTGCTGCATTGCCTTCATAAATATAGTCACTGAAATTTCTTAAATAAACCAGTCTACAGAAGTTGTCATTTCAGAATAATGGCAATCGTGTATCATAGGGATTATTCTTATTGAAATAATAAATACTAATTCAACTTTATACATTTGTTCACACACATGAACACATGGTACACATATTTATTTGTTCAGTGTGCGACACAAAAGGAGAGGCCTAAATATCAATTAGCCACTCCTAGGTCCTCTGAATGATAAAATTGCCATTCATTTGTTTAAAATGACAATAAAAAGGAATGGTTTAGCAGGGTTTTTACCCTTTTGTGGGACACATGGAATGGAGCCCAAGTTGCAGCACAATCTTGATATTGATCTCTCAGAGAGTTAATTTGTCAATGACTGTAATTTGCCAAGCTTTATGAATCCATCCTTCTTCCTTTGGAGGAATATTTCTCTTCCAGATCTATGCTATTACTTTTTTTTTTCCATGCAGTAAAGATAAAAAATGACAAAAATCTCTGAAGTCTTTAATATACATAGAAACAAGTATGAGACTGGTAAAAGAACATGGGACTGGAAGGTGTATTGACAGTCCTCTGTCCATCTCCTTGCTTTTAAGGACTCTTTGCCATGTAATATTAGTTGTTAACTAATATTACCATACTTCTCTTGGAAAACAGTAAAAAGTTTTGCCCTCACTTCTTCTATAAGAAGGCAACTCCCAAAGCTCAGTACTCAGAAGGATAGGAGACATCTTTCACCTCCCCATCCCCCCAAATTATATCATGCACAGTTCATGTCCATGTTAGAATTTCTAACCCTGTTCTTTTCCCTGGGTGAATTCCCAAAGAGCAAAGCTGGAAGGTCTGGTGTCCAAGCCCCCTGAGAGAGGTGGGCAGTGTTAAGCAGTCACAAATAACATGTGGCTAGGTTGCTGCTGGCAGAAGTGATGTGCAGACATGCGACCACAGCTTTAGCCTCTTTTCTTCTCTCTCCTCATTCCCCTGACTATTTTATTAGCCTTTCCCTAGACTTTTTCCATTTGAATTAATCTTTCCTGAGCAAACAGAGCAGCACTCAGTATTCCAGATGAACTGTGAATTGCATGAGATGACATTAATATTTTCCTATCTTTGCTGGATATATCCTCCCTGATGTGCTCTAGGAACTGGCTTTTTGCAGTTGTAACACACAGGTACACATAAGTATTCTGTGATTGACTGACACAGCTCATTCCTTCTCCTCTGTCATTTCCAATTTATAAGCTCCCAACTCATAATCCAAATTCTTGTTACTATTTCTCAGTTGTGTGACCTTCTATTTTTTTTCCAGTAATCCATTTCAGCCCATTTCTTGTATTCCAGCACTCAAGGTCAGCCAGTCCTTCCTGTAGAATATTTAAGTTCTTCCCTGGCCTGGTTTTATCTTAGGGAGAGATGTTGAGCTAGGTGGGAAAGCTGAACTCCAGTAGTGGCCATACGTTCCTGCTCAGAAACATGCACCTCAGGCTTGTTTCTGCAGCTGAGAAGGTACAAGAGTAACTACAACTGCACTTGCTGATCCAAGCCACTATGACATACTAGGTTTCTAAAGAAGCTCATAAATGTGCTGTAGTCACTGCAGTCTGGACAGCTGGGTACATTGAATTTACAGGAATTATCTTCGCCTCATGTTTTGACTAATGCATGAATAATTTTCCAGTTTCTAAAATCAGTGAATAGACACTTGCATAGAAAATGTTCCCCTAAGCCAACACCAAGAAAGATTTTGAAGTGCCATTTGAAGTTACGTTGGAAATACAATTTTTGACTACCAAGCCACTAAAAAAATTAGAGTTGTTCTGGATTGGGCTAAATCCAGATAGGGAATAATCCCTCTGTTTGTAAAACCAAATGGATTCCAGTCATGTAATCTTGTCACAAATTCACACCTGGAATTACCTGAGTGGTCAATACACATATAGTATTGTTGGGCAGCATGCAGGGATGCAAGAAGTAATTGTTGATTGACTTACCTATGCAAGTGAATCTCTCCACATTAATTTTTGTTATATTTGAGTATGGTCAGATAGGTAAGCATTACTGAATTTTTGTTGTTATATTTGTTGACGAGTCTGGTACCTTTTGATCTTATTAAAAGATTGTAGATTTAATTTTAAATCTCTAGCTCTGACAGCTGCTTGTTACAGTTTTACTCCAAGCTTTTACCTCCAAAGGTCCTAAAAATACTGATCTTTAAAAGCACCTGCAATTCGTAAGTCTATTATCATGTCTGTAAAAACTAAGATAAACTTCAATCCTGATAGGTTGCTCTACATTTCTTTATATTTTCAAAGGTAGATATTTGCAAAGAAAAGCTCTGGAAATCCATATTATTAAAACCTGACACTAACTGTGATATTTTTGAGACCTTTGAATGAAGATGAAGGGTTTTGATAGCTGTACATTTTTTGTGCTATCAGAAGCAACCACTCCAATCACATCTTCAGCTTCATAACAAAAAAGGCTGATGAGCTGTAGAGTGGTCAAAGGGCAAATGTGACTGACTTTGACCAGTGAGTCAGTTCTTGTCTTGATGTAGACTGCCAGTGTGGAAAGCACAGAGATACTTAGCAACCACAATCATTAGACATAACCTTCAGTCATGCAGCAACATTGGCTTTCATTCCCTGAAGCCCACATATTACTGGTTTTAGAATGAAGAAATTGTAGATGACTGGTGATCTCATAAAATACTTTATTTTCGAGAGCTTCCATGATATACAGTTCACAGAAATGTGTGGAACTTTTTATATCAGTCTAATGCAGCACCATAATTAGAAAAACTGCTTTGTGACACGGTATTGATGTTTAGGTGACATCAAGTAACTCTATCCCTAGCCTGAAAGTGCACATTGATAAGGACAATAGACAGACGTGAGATGAGGTGCCTTCCTTCAATTAACAATTTAGCAGTCGCACAGTGTTTGATACAACATACATTTACAAAACAGAAATGGGTGCAAAGGAGCTCACATGGTAATATTTGAATCTGCCTGTTTCTCCATTATGATGAGCTGAACAGCAGCAATGTCATTACATACAGATACGTTAAGTATTTGGTAACCACACTTGGACTGTAATGTTGCTAACGATCAGCAAATTGAGGGTCAATATTGAAAGAATGCCCGTTTTAGGGGCAGAGCTGATCATACTGCTGTATGCAAATGAATGTGAATCTGTTTCATACCTTTAAGGACCTGCACATATGGTGCAGGTTTTCACTGAGGTATGATGGTGCCTTCTCTGAACTACAGTGAGACTGGTGGGAGGCTGCCATCCAAATAATACTTGCAGTGTTTTTCACAGTTGCCACAGCTGAACTTGACTACATATCCCGTGTGAATACAAGTTGCTGCCTAAGATGCACACAAAAAATAAAGTACACACTTGAGGCTGAAGTTTTAAAATGGGTAGATGCACTTAGAGTAATTTTCAACTTCACTGGAAGCACTGCAGTTAATAACTCTTCACCTCCACATCTGAGAGGCAGAGATTTTCTTGAACTCCTGTTACATAGCCTCCCTACCATAAAATCAGAATTTAAGGTAATTCTTAACTCTAAGATTCAGTTCCCCTACTCTTACCTTGCCTTAATTCTTGCAGCATTAAAAAACCCAATCAACTAACCAACCAAAAGACAAAAGTGTTTAACAGTCTGCAGACTTTTAGAACTAGGCTCAGCTGCCCACACACAGATGTGCATTTACCTGAGATATCTCAGCATTTACCTGAGAATTTAGATTCCAGCAGCTGTGCCAGAATGATTTGGGTTTCCCATAGGTCCCATGTCATTTCTCTCAGCCCTGTGTCAATATCTAGGACACCTCAAAAGGGATTGGATGCCTGTGAATGAGCCATGCCTATGGTGTCCATACGGTGTGGTTTCTATGCTACCACTGTACTCAAAGAAGGTTTATGGTGAGATTCTTGCCTAAAAATGGGTTAATATTGCCATTTTGGATACTGTGAGGGATTTCATCTTATTCCAGTTGCTGATCCAATCGGGTATAGGTCTCCCAGAAGTTCTGTGTCATATTTACCAGCCCTGTGAGGATGTCTTGGATTCATGAGGAGCTCTGAAATGGCCACAAGTGCCTTTCTTTAGGCAACTGAATTTCACCTAGCATGTCTATTTTAGTGTAAGCCAAATAGCTATCTGGTTTCTATAGATTACACCTGTACTGACTGTGAAGAGATCTAAGACACCTAGGATAGGAGTCAGTTGTTTGAAAAGAGGTGTCTTGTGCCATTTGAGACATGCTTGGCATGCACACAGGCTGCTGGAAGTGGCATAAGACCCATGGGAGACCTGAGCACCTCTAGAAGAGCAGCTGGTTCTTCCAACCCAGACACTGTTCAAATGGCACCAGATATTGACATATAGTAAGCTGAAACAAGCTCCTAGCTTAAGGGGAGATACATACACATAGACATGGATATATTGAAGAGCTGATCTCAAACCAAATCATAGACTACAAGCAAAAGTTAGCTGCCTGAGCATGAGACTGCTGTCACTTGAGTTAACCAGGGTTTTCTGCTTAGTCTCCAGCTGCCAATCCAGCCCACACTTCCCATTTTTGTATCATACCTATCAGATCTGTAAGGTTTCTTAGATACCTTGGGCATTGCAGGTATTGCTTGGTGCCTCACTTGAGTGACTGAATGGTGTTGAACCTTTATTCCTTTAGTCTATAAAAATCACCAGCTTTTTCCTTAACCTTACATTTGCGAGTCCTTGACCCTTGCTATACACCAGCAACATGCTAAAATAAAATTTTACAAATAACTTTTACAGATATTTCACTTTTTAGGTGTTAGTCTTAATGATCTACATCTGGACCCCTGTGATACATCTAGGATGGAAAAAATACAAAACAAAACTTCCCCCAAGCCCTTTAGAAGATCAGTGAATCTTCACAGAAAAAAAAATAAATTAAAAGATTTCTTTACTCCCCAAATTCCTAACCTGCTCGGCAGAAAGAACTTGTGAAATCTTTCCTCCTCTGATTTTGATATACAATCTTTATAAAGGAGAAGGCTTTTAAGGAAATGAGCCACAGTATCCTTTCCTCTTTTAACTGAAGATCTCAGGCAAAATATTGTGCTTCCTTATGCAAAAATATCTTCCACGCACCAAGAGAAGGCATAAGCATTTATTCTTGCTGATTAACTCCATGCAAGTAACCAATTTGCAAAGCTATCTGAAAAATATCCCTGAATTGATTTCAGAAAGAAGCAAATGGTAAAGATGGAGACATTTAAGATAGTGTATTAAGGACATGTCTGTATTTTAGAGGTTCGTAACTTAGCCATAAAAATTTGCTCCAGGCTGAAACTTGGCATGGAAGGCTGCCATATTTGTAAGTAGGTTATTTCATTTTACGTTTCATTACTAATACACTGATGAAATGTGAGCTGTTATATTTATTAACCTGCATTGATTTTTTCCCCCCCTTAAAAAAGGACAAAAGTACTCTTTTCCTGAACAAGTGGAATGGGGATAAATGAAGCTAGGATTTGCCTTCCCATGTGTCAGCCAAACAGGAGGAAATGGGAGGTAAAGATTTAATTTTTTCATACAGAAGTGAAGGAAAAGCCAACGTTTGTTTTCAAATCTGACTCTGTGACATTGTGAATGCACATAAATGACCCTTTTTACTTTGTATTATTGATAAATTTACAGCTGTGCAGGCATAATTATCTGCATTAAAAACCTCGAACCTTACTTTCAAATGATGTAGGATATCGGGATCTACTATTAGTTTTTGCAAAATTGTTTTATCTTAGGAAAATAAGAAATATTTTTGAGAAGATACTGAAGCAAGTGTGAAGGCATAGGGGCTTTTGATGATAGGAAAGTTATCTTTAAATCCTTAAAAATATCATTTTTGGATGACTTACTGGGCAATATTGAAACAAAATATCTACAGCACATTTCCAAGGAAGGAAAAGAGAATACAGAAATAGATTTTTCTAGGACTTGTGTAGAATTCTCTAAATATTCAGTCCCTATCCAAAACACAGGCCAACTGCCCCTCCTGAAGATTTGCCTGGTGGAAGCCTTGCCAGAGTGTAATTTTGGTGAAATTTCTGTCACTGGTCCCTGTCATGAATATTTATTTACTTCGAGAAGGAAATCATTGCTCATATGAAAGGGAGTTAACAGTTCTTAATAGCCCTTTCTGATTTGATTGATGTTTTTGACACTTCCTCCAGTAAATAGGTTTCTATTAGCATACCAAATATGCTATCTGTCCTTTTGCTTCTACAGGCACTTAACTGACCACTTACTTAAGATTTAAATATCCCTCCTAGGGGTTTCCTGTCAGTACAGGGTCTGTTTTTTCACACTAGGGGGTGAAGGACTTTCTGAGGTGAGCTTGTATCCCTTACATTGCAACAAGTTCAGGTCTGTTCAGATTGGCTATTTGGAGGAATTCTGTAAAACCGACAGAAATTTGTCCATACCTTATACCACAGACTTATGAGGAGGATAATATAAGTAGCAGAAAAACGTTCATGGACATGTAATCATATATCTTAATTGTCTAAACATATAATGGGATGATCTTCCATAGGCAGAAGAGAGGCTGGAATAGGCTTTTCACGGAAATATATATCATTTATATGCCACACACTAACTTCAAAAAAGAAGTGTTCGGAGCTTGCAATGTAGCATCACTGCTAAAAACTAAACTCCTATAATTATTATCCACTGTTTTCACAGCTGCAGACTCCTGGTTCCAAAACAAATGCCTCAATATTTCTCAAGTGTTTTTAATACTGCAAATAATGTAAATCTTGGGTATCACAGTTGGCATAATGGAGTTGACATTTGCGTCTTTCCCCTTGTAAAACACTTGGTTGTGTGGGGCTTACACATGTAAATCGGTGTGTATGTGTCAAGCAGAGGGATCTTCTGGATGTTCTAGACAAGCCAAAGTGAAAGACTTTCCTTTTCATTAGTGTGAGCAGTTTGAGGGGGAGGGAGGACTTACATCAACAAGTGGTGTAAAGTGCAATTGCCTACTAGGTTATGTAAATATTAGTATCATGCTGTACATCTGCATTCTAGTGAAGATGAAAGAACAGAGGAAAATGGTTTATGGAAACATAAAATAGAATACACAATTGTTAGAGACTAATTTTTGGATTGTCCTTATCACTTAACAATTTTCTGCATTAGAAATTAATTTCTTCATTGCAAGCAGAGGCCTGGTTCATCCCTGTGAGGAATGTATCACGCAAAATGAAAAAAATTCAATAATCAATTGCCTTTTGAAGTGTTCTAGTGGAAAATAGGTATCTAAGTCAAATAAAAGGAGGCACAAGACCACTAGCTAGTGCTTGGAAGCCCTTGTGTACGCAGGCACATACCAATAAAGTCAGCTGGGCACCCTTAATGCCTAAGGGCCAAAAGACCTTGCCTAAACTGACAGCCTTGTTCATCACTGAGGGTTTCACAGTTAACATTCCCAGGTCTGCTTTACCAAATCCTTCACAGTGTAAAACAATTCTTTGAGCTAGTCTTAATCTAAAGGAATATCTAGGAAAATATTATGGAATACCTTACGAGCAACGGAAACCCAACTTCACTGCAGTACAGATAGTGTAAGGAATAAAAACACTGCATGCAGTTCCATTTGTTTCTGGAAATGGCAGAAGTGTTTATAATTTTGATGAGATAATTTTAACCTGCTGTGATTCATTTAGTATTACAATGGAAGCAAGCATAACATGAATTTCATGTAACAATGGTAAATTAGCATCAGTCCTGAAAATAATGTGCCTGTTACTGTGATAAACATTCTGTTGCCCTTCAGTCTAGGTTAGACCACATTATCCACCTCCCTCTAAGATAATTTCTTGTGAATGGGTATAGTCTAAGTGGCCCATGGTGCTTGGCCTTGGAGCAAAGCATTGGTTCCTGACCTAATATTATGTAGTGGGATGGATATTGTTTCATTCCCCACTTTAGGGCCAATTTCTGGATCAAACCCTTTTGATTTACTATTCTAGATTAGGGGCGGGTTTACTTTGGCAAAAGGGGAGACAAAGTCCTAATTTTGTATTTACACCTGCGTACAGTGCTGCAAACTGTCTTGATCAACTAAGCAGGGGAATTTTCATAAAATAAACTCTCCCCAGATAGGCAAAGACCTTCAATCTTATCTTTTATTAATTCTGCATTTGTTTAAGATACACAAGGGCAGTACATTTGCTATTAATATGGTATATATTCTGTCAGGCTGGAGACAATCAGGATTACCACATTGCTTGAGTTAACCTTGGGCAACTGGGTACTGCCAGCATTAATGGTTACAGGCAATTTTCATGACTCACACTCCATGACTTCAAATTACTACATTTGCTAAATCAAGACTTTAAGCAGGACGTAGCCTGCCACTTTTGTTCAATTATAAAAATTAAAAAATGTAGATTTATCATAATCCTTTAGCAAAAGGAGAAACAATCTTTGGTATTTTACAGCTATACCAAATTTCAGTGCAATATGATTTTATCTGGCTAGTGTAAAACCTGAGAACATGAAATAGTTCTTCATTGTACCAATGCTACAGCAGCACTGTAATGTTTTCTGCATTCTAGCTATTTTCCAGTGGAAAAACTAGCAAGCAGTACTTAGGCTAAAATATAATCCTATCATCTTTACATAAAATATTGATAAGGAATAAACACTTAGTATCCCTGGTGTGAATTCACTGGACTTCACAAAACCCTAATATATGGATTAAGAAAAGTTAACATAATCCTTTTATGGAAACTAAAATCAATTACATGTCAGCTTTGTAGTATTATAAATGTATTTAGTCAGCATAGAATTTTTCCAGCAGTGCTCATTGCAGATTGAAATTGACTAACCAGATGTTAAATATTAAATAGAACTAATCAAAGTATGGTTCAAGAGATTTTAAAAACAATGATCAAAGAGAGCTATTTATTACCTGATTCATGTTTCTATCAAACACTGCTCCTATGATATCTACCTGAATTTAGTTTTCTGCAAGCTATTAATTTTCTTCAGTTTAGCATGAATGAGAAATATAATTCAATAAAAGTATGTTAATGCAGTACTACAGGCAGAAAGGCACAAAGCTCAGGGAATTACAAGCAAAATTTGCAGGAGCAAAGTGTATGTTAGGAACAAAGTGAACTTTGGGCTTAATATGAAGATGACCAGATGTTGAGATATTCTCTCCATCGACTACATGGGGTTTATCTTATGCCCATTGTAAAAAAGTAGGTTTGATATTACTTACATGATAGATTTCATGCATAACTTAAGCAATATAGTAATAAGAATAGTCTCTGGGTTTGACATGAAAGCAGGAGGCGCCTAGCCATTGAAAAAGAAAATAATTTTTTAAGCTTATTTGCAGAACTGTTTTACCATAGAATGTACAAGTTTGTGCTCCTAAATCCACAGGAATACACACTATTAGCCTTTTTTGGTTTTTTTCAGAGAGGCTGAGCACTTCAGTGCAGTCTCACTGAACCAAGAGAAGTGCAGGTGAGGAGCTGGCTGCGATTCCCCCCTCGCAGCGTGCAAGGACGAAGGAGCTCTCCCTCTTGTCAAAGAGCAAAATTTAAAATGGATCAAAGGAAATGTTCTTTTACACAATGCATAATTAATATGTGAAATGCATTATCATAAGAGACAGTGGGGGCCAAGGGCCTGGTATTCGTTGCAAGAATATAACTTAAAAGCTCAAAACAAGTGTTGTGTGTGATAAAATTATTTTAGAGTGTCTGTCCCTATCCATTTTATAGTTTAAAGTACAAGTCATCAGAGATGTCAGAAAAATGTGCTTTCCAGAGGAAATTTTGTAACTGTCCGTTGGGGAGTTTATGTCTTGATTTAACCAGCGGTAGATGCTATCAAAGGCAGGTGACTCAAACAGATGGAATATTGTGCTGATTGTGTGACTTCTCCCATGCTGTAACAATGGGCTGCTCCCTGGTTTCCTCTCACAGTCACAAACACCACAGTCAGGAAAAGTCACAGCAAATATTGAGCAATTATCTGTCATTTTTTGTTCTCAGTGCCTCTTTCCATTTTGAAACAGAGTGGTGTGTTAGGAATGTGGCACAGCATAGTCCTCCAGGTCCACAGTCAAAGGCGCTTTCTGTTACTGAGAGGAGGAAAATGACTCACAGATCCCTGAAGTCTTTCTCTTCCTTCTTTTGTATTAGAGAGAGCTAGCTGGGCACTTACCTTGAGGAGACTGCACCGGAGCAGATAGCTCTGTCAGCAGCTGAGGGACAGATGCGGGTCCCAGACCAGAGCGAGAACTAAAGCCCTTGGACATGAAGGTTCAGCTGCATCCTTGTGGTGGGAACACAGTGCAGCAGGTGTGCCATCGTGCACCTCTGGGCTTCTAGTCTGTAAAGTTTGGTTTGGTTAAAATATGTAATAATAACCTGAAAAAAAATCATTCTGCCCTTAGAGAGTATATTCAGTGGCATTGCTTAAAGATCTGGAAATAAATATCTCTCTCCGTATTGTGTCTTTCCGGGCTGATTCTTGGCTTTCTCTATCCTGTCTTTCCAGAGTATCAAGATTCATTTCCTCATAAAGCTGTGCAAACTCCATGCAAACAGTCTGGTCACAGGAAAAAACCTCCTGCTTTCTGTCACCTTTAAGGCTCTGCAGTGGCTTCCCCCAGTGCTGCAACCAGGTCTTTTGCTCCATCAGAAGCCTCCAAGCCCACACTATGGATATCTACATCTTCCCATCTTCATCCCTTCAAAAACATCCCCAGGAAAGAAACCTCATTCTCAGAAAAGGTGCAGCTCTCTCTTTCTAGATGTTTCACCTCTCCCACAGGGGAGATGTCAGAACAAAATGAACAGACAACCTGTTTTTCTGCTGCTCAGGCACACCTTTGGTAACAGTCAAAAAGAAAAAGAAAAAAAAATACACATATATATCCTTTGTGTATATATATGCATACACACAGCCATATGTAAATAATGTATACACGTACATACATATATATATGTATAAAACCACACAAAAGTAAGCAGAGACAGAGCAAATAAAAAAAACATACAATTTCTCACAGACATAGTTTTCATCCCACACTAGGGGTTATGAAGGTAACTAAAAAGCACAGTTAATGGCTAACAGTCCCTAGCCAAATGGGAAAGTTTGTGGAAGATGTATGGGGTCATCTACAGTTTTCATGAATAAAAATCTTTCTCTAATCTTGTTCTGACAAACTTCCAGTTCTTTGTTGAATTGCTTCTTCTTCTTCTCCTCCGACAAACAGGCTCTAACCAGGCAGAGGCATAGCAAATTACAGCTTCATGATTAGCTCTGCCAAAGTTATGAGCAGCTGAAAACGATGTTGTACTTATGGAAAATCCTAAGCATCTTTAATTCTAGGTAGCACTGTCTTTGCCACCAGTGCAGCAATTCTCTAGCTACCCTTACATTGAAAAGCATTTAAAATCTTCAGTCTTCATTGTTGCCAGAAAATCATTCATCTTCTGAGTAAACTATCATTTTAGACTGTTTTATGGTTAAGCAGATCAAAAGTGGGTTGTTCTTTGTTTTAATGCTTTTCTCTCTTTTAGAGTTTGAAAATTACTTAAGTAAAGGATTTTTTTTCAAATACTGTGGTAAACCTGCTTAGTTAAACCTGGATACTTTTGGGAGATAAAAAGCAAACTAACCACTATTCCTAAAAGCTTCAAAATTGGTTACCTACTACACAAAAAAGCCCCAAAGCCTCAGAGCTATGATTCTCCAAATCACTGCTTTCTAAGCTTGACTGATTGATTTAAAAGCTCGCATGAGGTTTCTAATTCACCGTGTAAGCCACTGATTTTATATTGAAGTCAGAAAGCTACTTTTAAGTGACAGAAAACTTTAGACCTAACATTGGACTCAGCAGGTGATCCACTGTATGCTCAAAATTAAAATGGTGGCATTTTGCTAGCACAAGTGTTTGAAGCAGAGTTTTGAAGAACACACGCAATAAATTTTATCTAAGATTATTGCAGAAAGTATTGAAATCTATGTCAGAACATTCAAAGCTCCCCCTCTCTGTGTTTAATGTGGTATGCATGCAAATAGCTGGATGATCAGTATTTTTCCACAGGTATTCTTAACGATAGTTTTAAGCACCTGTCTTTTGAGATCCTGTACAGATGGCCAGAATTTGAAACAAGATTAATTACTCCAGTAATTTTGTGTTGGTCTAGTAGCAGAATTAGTTTTGCAGGCTGGTTGAGTGTGGGGTAAAGAAACAAAAGGAGGTTCTGCTGTACAGTGAATGTGCCAAATCACATACTCTCTAGTACTCAGCAGTTAGTGAAAACAGAAAAGAAAGTGGAGGAAGAAGGAATGAGGGTGAGAAGTCGTTTAAGGAAGACACAAGGAATTTTAATACTTTTTTAAAATTTTTATCCTGAAGTGTAAGATCATGATAATGGCTTTAAATGGGTTTGCAAAATGAACAGAAATAGATAGACATGTCACATATTTATGTGATTTATGTTATTTATGTGATTTTTGTGAAATTTGGATTTTCTATTTTGCATTCGTTTGACTATGGAAAATGTCCTGTGACCACAGCTATCCATAACACATTTCAGCACCTTCCCTGTTTTTGCCTCCTGCATGGTGTGTGTTTGGGAGATATCTAGATAAGCACACTGCTTTGCAAGTACATGGACAAGGACTCTCAGGAGGCTTAAGAGAGAGGTTATTGCTTCATCTCTTCTAAGGCTGAACTGAGGACACAGTAGTGACTGACCTCAACTGTTCTGTAAGGTGACAAGACAACAAATTTGCTGAGGTCACTACACTTTCTAGCTGTGAGGAATAGCAAACTTGCTAGGGATACCTTGTCAAAAAGGCTTCTCCCATGTGGTAGGGCTTTATAGGGGAAGTTAATGTGCCAGGTAGCCTGCATCTGGTGAGATTCAGGATGGCATCTCAGGTGTCCCCCATCTTGATCAGGATGACAAGAAAATATTTGACATCAACACACAGTTCAAATAGGAGTTACCAGAAGTAAGCCCTATTGACTGTCCACCTGGCAAGAAAAGACATCTTGAACCACACCAATATAATAAATCTGGCATCAAATATCTAAAACCTTCTCCATATTATTTCTACAGGATATTCTGCCTATTCTTTCCCTTCATTCTTCAGGTAGAAAGTTTCCCCAGTGTCTGCAGTTCCGGGTCAAGTTAATTGCTCCCAGAATCTCAGTGTTTAGGGACACCATCACAGGATTTGCCTTATATTTCTTTATCCAAGATACCTATAAGCAAGGTAGGAATTTTCTTTGAGATTTAGGTCTATAAAAGCAGGATGGAAAGTTAAGCCATACACTAATTTCTAAAGAAGATTTAAATGTTTTTAATAAACTTTTTTCTCAAAGTAATATCACTTGTAAAATTAGTGGATGAGGTCTTTTGCAGACAATAGAAATCTAGAGATTTGGGCTTTTTGAGATGCACATCTGTATGTGGTGTACTACTTTCACTTAGATGACTATATCTATGCAGAGGAACATTTTATAGACTTTTCTAAGAACAGCAAAAAAGAAAAAGATTCCCTTTAATGTTGTTCCCATCACAACAGATCACACATGCTTGGGAATGATAATACAGCCATACAGAAGCATGCCCTATCCAGAAGCACATCCTTTGGTAATTGTGACAAAGAAAGAAACACTGTTTTATTGCTTTACATATCAAAGTGCTACTTATTTTCTATTTTCCTGATGCAGAGATTGAGGAACAGGGTCTTATTTTCTGTTTCATTTATCATGTAAGCTCATTGCAGGATGATAAGTCAGGTTGCCTATGCGTTAGCTAATAGCAGCAGGTCTCTGTAGTCTGACACACTATAAACAGCCTTGGAAGGGCCTGGTTGTGATTCTCTGTGCATCACTGAAAATGAGTCTTTAAATTAAAATATGTGAACAAAGTGACAATAGGGAGAACCAGAGTTCTGGACCAAGCCATAGGTGTGAGGTCTTCAGCTGAATGAGGCCATAAGCAGGCAAAGCAGCACTCCTGTGCTACCTGTTTTTTGTATTTAATTCCCCAGCAGATGGCAAAATCCTATCCATAGCCACTTATTTATTTTTGACTCTTTTTTCTTGCTGTTTAAACATTTTATAGAATTTTTTTTCCCAACTGTTCTTTCATGTAACCCAGCTCTTCAAACATCATAGAAAGATCTTAGTCTTACTATGATCATTTTGTGACTTGGTGCCACTGGTATCTCATTTTTACCTGTGGTATCTTCCAGCTTTTAAGTAGCTGATATATGTTTAGTTCTCAATTACTCTGAGAACCTGGTGTAACTGAACAGGCTATTAATCTCCCTACAAATTGGCTGTAATATCTTTTTCTTTAGAAGGCAGTTTTTAGTCCTTTTATCCCTTTTTAACCCAGGGAGTAATATTTTGTATTTAAAACTTGAAAGCTGAAAAATGAAAGCCTGGATTCAAATACTTCTGGAAAATCTGAAGAGAACTGAGTATTTTTTTTCTAAATTCAGAAGGTTTTTGTTTTCTGAAATGTTTATAAAATGTCTGCTACCTGTCCCCGTGCACCCCAAAAGTGACTTATTAGTTCTACATTGCATATATTTATTTAGAAAGAAGGAATCCACTATGAAAATTATCTATATTAACTGTTTCTCATTAAAGGTTTTTCCTTTCCCTTGTTTTATGTTGCATGTCTGATAGAAGAGACGTCTTAAACAACAATTCAGGACCTGTCATTATTTCAATCCATTTAAAAATATATGTTTTTTTATTTTATTTTATTTTATTTTTTTAAATTTTATTTTATTTTATTTTATTATTTTGGAATTATTTGAGACAGGAAGCCAGTCTTGTTATGCGTCTGATGTAATTCTCCTACAGTCACATCTCAGTCCTCATTGGTTTCTGAATGCTCTGGCAATAGAAAAAATACAAAGCATTTTTTTAATTACAGTTCAAGATTCAGGTCGCAAATGATTTGCATTATAGCTTTTAGCATAGGCTAGATTTACAGCAAACACATTAAAATAATTAGCATTATTCTTAAATATGAGTCAGTATAATTGAAAGTGACAGATACTAAGTTGATGAAGGTAATAAAAAAACCTTAATCTAGTTGAGAGTGGCTGAGCAATAAAAAATATACCTTTGCATAAAGCAAACGTTTCATGCCAGTGAGTCTGCAGAGACAGTGTGTCCTGGATGTATTCAGTCTGGGCAGTCACTGCTACTCCTGTGCCTGACCAGGTTAAGTCCAAGCTCCCTCTCAGCTGACCGAGCCTTTGCATATTTTCAGATCCTCAGGAAAAATGATGGCACAGAGCTGCTCAGAAGGCTCTATCCTTGCAGCATCTTGGATCAATACCTGTTTTCAGTGATCTTTGAGGCACACTGTGAGCTATGAGGCACGAGAGAGAATAAAGCTGAATTGTCAGTTACTTGAGGATAGGGAGACCTGTGATAGATGGCATCTGGTTTATGCATTTGCTGGCTAGTTTTTCATTAATGTATGTCATCTTACTTTTAAAGAGGTAGCCAAGAAAGGCAGCTTTATTTCCTTTATTTTGCTGGATGCATGGAAATTGTGGGAAACTGTGTAAAGAACAAGGAGAGCTTGGCTCATCCCTGTGATTGAGTTGTGGGAAAACTTTCCTGTGTGCTGCTGCGGGCAGGCAGGGAACCTGAGGGGCACTGGGCATGGCTAGTGCCCATGGAGAGTGGGAAGCCCACATGCAGCCAGAGTGCTGAAGCAGGGACCGCCCCCCACAGACTTCTCCCACGGACTGGGAAGACGCACAGAGCTTGTTGCAATAGAAAGGTTTTTGGACAAAGTACAAGCCTGAAGAAAATAGAGCATCCTGCCAGTGGGCAGAGAGGTTAGCATTTTATGAACTCTTTCATTTCTGTTCTCTATCATTTTCACTGCTTTTATTCAAAAAAAGCCAATAGACCCTGGATTTGGAATTTAAACCCTTTCTTTCTTTCTTTTTTTCTCTTTGAGCTGGAAGAAAAGGGTTTACAAAGATTCACCTGAAAGGCTTTGGCTGAGCTGGGGTCCTCTTCCAGGGCTGCATTAGTTAGGAGGGGCATACATCCTTTACATATGTCAGCATTTTTTTTTTATTTTAAGGCAGATTTTCTTTATATGAATTTTTATGTGCAGTCTTGCTGCACAGTAGTTTCATATGGAATATGCAAGGACAGGACTTTGGGTCCATAAATAGTGTTATGTGTGAGCTCTGTTAATGTCACCGTGCAAAGGCTGCGCTGTCCCTTCCTATTGTTCCATCTACACTGTCCTTTCTTGCTGCATGAACCTCCTTGCCCAAATACGGTAGTGTATTCATACTGCCACCTGGAGAAGTGCAGTAGAAACCAGGATTTGAGTGGGTTCATCCCTCGTAGAGCATGAGTTGGGACAGGTGACAGTCACATCTTAATCTTAGCATGAAATGGAAAATTGAGGCAGAGTCCAGACACATTTTTTTTTTCTTTTGCCTGCTGGTTGTTTTGTTTTAACTTAAAGAACAACAAACATTAAGGGCATGCCAGTGTTTTTGCTTCTGAACTGGACTGCATCGAGAATTCCTCTTTGTTCTTTCTAGATTTCTATAACTCAAAGGAACACCCAAAAGCCTCAGTTGATCTAACGCAACCAAACAGCGCAAGATCCAAACGCCTGATAGCAAAGAGAATTGCTGTGGGAGTCTTTCATATCCAAGTAGATGTTAAGGGCTGATATTGTGTGGTGTGAGCTGGGAACCAGTGCAGCTGTAAAGAAATGGGCCCACGGAGACTGACCTGGTTTATCTCACCTGTGCAGGGGTATGAGCACTTGGAGCAGATGAGGACCAGGAGGAGTGAGAACTGCTCAACCTGTACAATCAAACACAAAACAGAAATCAGTCACACTTTCACTGTGTTTTACATGCACCTCAAAGTCTGGAAGGAATTCTGTTAACTGTAGCTAAGTTTCAGTGATAAGAAAAAGTAACTATAGTTTTAAGATGAAAAAGAAAGAGTGGGGAGACAGAGTGAGGAAGAGCG
>NW_009930596.1:31525-32954 GCF_000696875.1 Nestor notabilis
TGGAGAAAAACAAGTAGTAGTTGCAAAGGTAGGTTATGGCTTCCTTTAACACTTTAGAAACCTGGTCTGTGGGGTTTGAACAGTTAATGAAAAACACAGACATGGATTTGAGATCCGTCTTCATACATTTTCAGCATTAGAGAAAATAAAAATTGGTGAATTTTGAAGGTGAAATTTAATCTTAAATTCTGGTCCTTTTTTGTTGCATGATGTTACCATAACCCCTAGGTGGTATTCAAACTTTATAAATCAAATTTGTCTGTTATTTATTCCATTTGCATAGTATTTGATGTGTAGTGCAATTTCCAGAGATTAAAATGATATATCCCTAATTCTTCGATGCTCTTTGATCATGTTTATTCCTTTACTCCTTTAAACATTGCTGAATAATTGTATATGCATTCGCTGGCTGACAAGTACATTCCCTGTTTGATGGGCTAATTATGGAGAGACATTAGTCTTTTCATAGTTAAGTTTGTAACTAGCTTTGAGCAGTAAGGCCAGTTTTGATCTCTTTTTTAACTATACTAGAATAAATCCATCCAATAGAAACTTAAGATGTATGCTACGGCTGGAGAAGATTTTGTGAAGTTTTGAGGTTAACCATATGTTGCACTAGACATAATTTAATATTGTACTGTTAGAAAATTCTTTCCCACCTTGTTGACATCTCAGAAATATTGCTGATGTCTGTGCTGGTAAAGTATGACACATTAATTTTGGTACTACTGGATACGTTTAGCCCAATTCTGAATGAATTTGGGACAGTATTAAATATATCAGTTATAGGGAGGGGAATTTCAGCATTTCACTAGTAATCATTTGAGGATTTTTTACAAGTTTCTGCTAAACTCCAAAGAATAGCAAGCACCCAGACCCCTGTACGACTTCCCTATCTTTGTGTGGGGTTATTCCTCACAGCTCTGTGGAACAGAAAAGCTAAATAAACCTTGCAGAAATGAGTTCAGAATAACAGTGTCACAGAAAAACCTTCTGTATCTCCTGAAATTCCAAAAGAAAAGTGTTATTAAGGCACAGCTGTGTGAGCAAAGCCAGCCCTGAGTATGTACCTGGTTAGAGATGTGCAGCTTGGCTAAACGAGGATGCTGTAGCTGTATTTAACAGCTGTTAATCTCCCTGGAGTAAAACCAGCTAATGTTGCTGGCAAAGTTGGATCTCACCCTGGAATAATAACTTCTAATATGGTATATAGTAACAGCTATACTTCCTCTGATCCATCACAAGGGACTCTGCTGGGGCAGGAGACATAGCAAGACACAAAGCATTTAAGGTGCAGAAACATATTCCCTGTGCTGCAATATATATACCTATCTTCTCAGGATTCAGCTGCTATTGTCCTACTGGGTTGCAGAGCCCTTGAGGCTCTTCCAAGTTCCTTATGAGCAGAGCTGCCCAAAGTTGCAGGAAT
>NW_009930596.1:32985-48489 GCF_000696875.1 Nestor notabilis
AAACCAGGCCTGCTGGACGCTGAGTAGAACACAGGGAAAAAAACCCCAAACTACACAGAGCAGTTTGTTGGTATGGGAAAAGTCCTTCCCATCCCTCACACCTGGCAATCAGCCTTTCCATCTGCAACACAAGAAAGCCAGCAATTAGATGGAGGGAGAGGCTGAAGCAGGCAATTGTAAGCAGCAAACCTTCTGAGGACAGGGGCTCCTGTCAGGAAACTCACTGAAGGGCAACCAGTAACTGGCCCAATTACAGGGTAAAGCTGTTTCTGGGAATTTTCTTCGCAGCCTAACATTGTAATTCTGGTATCGTATGAGGTTCCGCTTTCACTCGACCTCTATATTGCTGTTTCCTGGTGGAGGGATCATCTTTATTTTGTGCTAATATACTGATGGACTTAAACTATGGATACAGTTGCGTATACGCATATGGTAAATGTGTGTGTTTATAGAAGTATGTGTACAGAATATATATAAAAAAAAGTTCCGTACCAGAGTAATCTCTTTTCATGCTGTAAGGAGTGAAGCATGGTTAACACATGCACATAGGTATATATTCTGATTGCATTCATGCTAGGGTGGGGACTAGGCTAGAAACTTTGGCTTGTATTTTCTGCTGGCCAGAACGTGATTCTACTTTTCTCAGTATTTCCATTTTAACAGAAGAATAAGTGTAGAGGCAGTGACAACACCGAAGGAAAATAAACCTGCTTTCACTTGTAGAGCTCCTGTTTGAAGAGCTGGCTTAAGAAATTTTACTAAGTAGAGCAATCTTTTGTCAGCATAAGCTCTATCTATACTGGAAGAGCTTAGTGGACTAAAACAACAAACCATACTTGATCTGGAAACCTCACCTGACGTTGCACCACTTCTGTTAGTGTAGCTTTTCTGGGCAGAGAAAACCCCAGCGCAGTATTCTTTCATGCCTCTGGACAGGAAGGTTTAATGAAAAGGAGGTATGTATGGGTCTGTTGGCTTGGCACTGAATAAACACCTAGCTAATTATCCTCAGTGTAGTTTTCCTCATTCTTTAACCATTTTTGTGTTAAATTATGTAGTTTATTCCACAGACCTTCTTGCTGCTTTCTACTACCCTGTTTGCAAACCCCATTGTTCTTTCTCTGGGGGACTAAATATGGAAAAAAAAGTTAAAAAAATTCAGTTTTACAAGTTGCAATGTCATTCTGGCACAATGTTCATCAATACAGAGTGTGGTGGTGTGGTAAGAGCTATTAATTGCATATCTTTCTTGTGGTCTTGTTTTCTGGGAGAAGCTCAGTCTATTTCATCTTTTGAAAGTCTAATAAGTATTTTGAACAGGTTAGAACTATAAATCTAGTATTGCTAAATCCTACAGAAGAAATTGCTTATGAAATATATTGATTACAACTGATAATGATTTTTTTCCCTTTTTCTTCACGGAGGGCAAATAAATATCTATGGAAGTACAATTGGATTGTCATGGCTGGAGCTTTTGCTTTAGTGCACTATAGAAGCCTGTGAATACCTTTGACAATAAGCCTTACTTTTCAGTGTGATAAAGTTCATTGTCTGTGCTTTTCAGTTCTTACTGAATTTGATACTGAACGCGAGTGATTAACAATTACATGTCCTCAGAATTCCTGATTTGTTTCCTGTGTCAGGGCTGCGAGTCTATTAAGAAGCGATTAGGGAGGATCTCCTTCAAGTCTCCTTCACATCAGGATTCTCCCTTTTTTGGTTCAGTTAACTTGAGGTGGGAGTTGCCTGTGATATTTTCTACATTTCACCTTCTGAGGTTATGGGCACTATTCATATGCCAGATCTCCCTCTGAGATGAATAAGTACGACTTTTATGAATTTTTCTTCACTAGTAGAATTTAATTTACATGAATAATTAGAGACGGATGAGTTAAAACTCCTATTTAAAGAGGTAGCATCCTTTTGTTAGCCTATTGTCCAACTTTGGAACCCAATTGTTTTAAAAAGGATCTGGGCTTTTCTCCATAGGGATTTTCCTCTTTGTAGTTTCTCCTTGATCTAAATGAGCCTGTTGTAAAGCAGATTTGGGGATGAGATTTGTCAAAGAAGAACTACTATCTAAAGAAATAAAGAGACTTTCAATTTTCACGCGGAAATGTTTTCTGGCTTCTTTTCTTTTTCTGATGTGCCTGGAATTTGCTACCAGATTTATGACAATATTGTTTAATTCATACATCAAAATAAATAAATTAAATGCTTAACTTCATTTAGTTCTTTGTGCCATTTCCTGTGCTGTTAGGACTTTAATGAGCCCAGCTGCTCTGTGTAGTTGCTGATGGTGGAAGTTGGCCTGGGAGGGGAAGGAACGGCTTTGCTTTGAAGTGCCGGTGTGGCAGGAACACTAAAGCAAGACTTCGAAGGGGAAATTCCTGTTTCCATTCCTATCCTACTTCACTGGGTTTGATGGCAGCAGTTAAATTAGGAAGCTGTACTAAGGGTTTCAGATGCAGCTTCTTGGCTGTTTGATGCCAAGTTGCAAATGGGAGCCATGGGGAGGGAGAATAGGAAAGCAAAAGAAAGAAGGGGAAAAGAAAGAAAAAGAATGTAGGGAAGAGCAAGATGTTTATAATGGCTCTTTACCCACACTCAAACCAGAACAGCACCCACTGTGCCTGTCCAACACTAGGTGATGGAGCTGGGAACGCTAAGCTTACCTGTCAAGATTTGTCAAGATCTCTTTTTCTAACACTGAAAGCAGCCACTGTGAGAGAAGAGACAGCACAGCTGTAGCTGTGTTAGGTAAGGGAAGAGGAAGGTGATTCCTCACGGTAAATGGTGTCTCATTGACATTCAGAGGGCCCCACAGTGTTTCTATAGGTATTCTAGAGTCAGCTGTTAATTCCAATTAAATTAATTTACAGCAATTCTTCTTTTTATCTTCTTATCTAGTAATGTATTTGCTGAAAAATTATGGTCGAAGTCATTTGCAGTCTTGTATTTGCTGAGGGCAATCAGCTGCCTTCTGTGTTTTGTATCCACATACGTGTATGTATGTGTGTGAATCAAACCCTGGATTACTCCTCCCTACTCCCCTTCAAATTTGGAAATGGTCTGCAAGACCCTGGCATCCAGCACTACTCAGCCGATGGCCAAATATTTGGTCCTTGTAAAGACTGCCTTCAAAGACTCCCATTTACTCATTCTTTTTAGGGTGACTTACCCTCTGAATGTGCTTTTCCTCCTTATAGTTAATGAGAAGATGCTGGATAGCCACCTCAGGCGAGAAATTTAATTTTTAGATAGCAGAAGTTAGCTGAGATAAATCCTTTAACGGTGCCAAGCCTGGAGAAGCAAAGCTGTAATGTTGAATCAGCTGTTCTCAGCAAAGTACCTTCAGAAGGTTGCTTCTTATGTCTCAGGACAGAAAAACTATGTTGTGGAGTAAAGGAAGGAAGGTAAAGAATACAAGAAGATAGTGGTAACAGAGTCATGTGTCTGCCAAGGAACATCAGCAGCCTTCCTTCTTTTTCCTGAATACAGTCATCTTTCTGGTTACCTGTGAAGCGGGTGTTAAGTGATAACAGTATCTTACTACACGGAAACTTCTTAAAGTTTTAAACTTTACCATAGCGATAAGGCAGAGTTTGCTTATTCTTAAAGGTCTTTAAAATATCTTCTGTACTTGGACTGTGTGCCTTATTTAAATTTATAGGGCTAAACCAGCCAATGGATTTAAAAACAACACTTTCTTTTCTCTCATGAACAGTATTTCAGGGAGACATGAGTTATTTTGTACCTCTCTGCAGAAAGTTTCATGGTCAGCTTTCTTCAGAGCAGTTATATTGGCTACGTCTCTGCTGTTTGTAGAGCCCTAGAACTCTGATGGATCTCATCCTCTTTCTCGGACACTTTATGGCTTCGATTGTACTTTAGCTTTACAACTTATGACACAGGGAAGGGAACTGTTTTGTGGTCTGTTGGTTGTGGCGGTGCTCAGGCAGATCTCCTTGAACCCAGCGTCTGCTGCCCCCAATTCTAGGCACCTAGCATTAGTGAAGTGCCTGGTCCCTTCTAGTCCCAGGCTCCTAAAAATAGATAGCTGCATCAATACTACTAACCCGATGCCTCTTTCCTCATGTGTATATTAGTTATGTTTAAACACATGCTAAGTGTGGATGACTTTGCAGTTGTTACATGAATCTTCTGCGTATTTAAACTTCCTTAGTTTAATCAGCAGTGATCAACAGTGTCCTGAATATTTTTTACCTGCTTGTATTCAGTAAAATTGTGAAGTAGCATCAGCAATTCTTGTGTTCTTTCTTACTACTGTAATAGCCAAACAAGCCCTTGGAGTAATTAGTTGCATAGCCAAGATGGTTAGATAATGTAAGAAAATTTGCATCTTTTCAAATAAAACATAATTCTTCTGTGTTTGACTTTGCAAAGCTGAGATCTAAAATGCTTTTTTTATTTTAAGCATTTTCACATTAAATTTGTTCACCAGTGAAGTTGTTTTGGTTTGTTTTTTGTTTTTTTTTTTTAAAAAAAAAGGGCAACTGTTTTACAGATATCAAATTGCTCCCAATGGAATATTGTTTTCTGATCCTTCTAAGGGACTTCTGTCTTCTAATGGAAAGACCTAGAGGCATTCTGAAAGCTCAAAGGAGTGAATGGAAGATCTTTTCCTTTGATTTTTACACATCTCTAGTATCAAAAACTACTCAGCTCATTCTTTATTCATCTAAGTTTGCCCCAAAATCACAGAAGGTACCTTAACTATGTTCTTTGACCTGAATTACAATACAGATAATACTCTGAAATACAATATGCTTCGCAACACAGTAACCAGGTAGTATCAATTTACATCATTGTATTTGCTACACATGAATGTACAAGTCTTTACACTTTTTTTGCTGTAAGTCTTTACTTCTCTGGAAACAGTAAATCTGTTATTTTCCCATTCTTATGTGATGCTACAGGTTTTGAAAATTTTAACTGATAGTTTCTTCCTGACTTTTTGTTCCTTGATATTTTTAAGGCAAAGGGAAAAAGTAATGTCATGTATTTTTTCCTCCCTCAGAACTTCAGTCAACAGAGTAAAAAAGTTGATGCTTACCTTATAAATCTTTTTATTATTTGGAGAGAGGAAATGAACCAAAGCAGATAGGTTCTTTCATCATAGGCTTGGTATTTCCTCCTTGGACTTTTGGTGCCCCACATATCTGTTTCTACAGTAACCTACAAAACCAAAAACCAACTAACCAAACAAAAAAATCAATGGTACCTGCCAGGATCTTTCTTCGGCTTAGTTTTTCTCTTTTAATTCTAGCAATATTGCTTATCTCTTCTCTGTCTTATTTTATGACCTGTTCACATTCCCAATTTATAGGATCTTTCATTTTGGCCTCACAAATATGTTCTTATCCTTAGATTCTCAGCATCTTCTTGAAATCTCTGCATGGCATTTACTAGTAAATTTCATTATTTTTGATTATTCTCATCCTACTGGAGAAAAGTTTCTGAAATCAACTACCTGCACATCTCTCTCAGTAAACATTTATCTCCCTTCTCCATATATCCATATATAAACCTGTGAATGCCATATTTGCAGCTGTTTTGTGACTCTTCATTCCTCCACTCACATTATATAATTTTTATGTCCAGTGACACTGTTATTACCTACAGCTGTAACTTTTGATCATCTCCACATTTTTCATGATCTCCATAGGTTTAGCTTCTAAGTTGTTTCTATACCTCTAGCTGTTTTTGCTGCTTCAATCACTATTGGACACATCCTCAATTGCAACTTCAGCACTCTGGCCTTTCTTGACCCTCTTAACTGTTGGCTTCTTTTACCTGCTTACGCTAAGACATAACCTTGACTTTCATATCTAAAACATGTTAAAGTCTAAAGCACTTCTCTTTTGCCTCAAAAAATAATGTTGATCTTCCTCTTTCCTCCTCAAGATAAAATTCTTGTTATACAACAAGAACAAATTCTCTGGCATCTACAGAGTTTCAATGCATGTCATTGAGATAACAATTGGCACAGTGTCCTATACGTGTATTATGTCTTGAGTTGGTGGTTTTATCTGTAACAGTAACAGTTCTAAAACACTTTTCTTCCGTGATTTTATGTAATTGCTTTAAAAAATATTTCATTTGATGTAGCTTTGTTTTCATGTGGCTTCTGCAAAATGCAGTATGAATCGCACAATTTGTGTTGTGTGAAAGAATGCTTCTTTTCTAGTTTGTTTTTTTTACCTGTTGTCTAAAAATTAAAACATGGCCAAACACTTCAACACTGTGATTAAGCCTGGGGGGGTGGGGTGGGGAAAAGTGCTGCACTTGCTATGAAATTATGAAGACCACATTCGGTCAAAATTTAGGTAACATTTTTATGTTATTGTGGTTCTTAAAATTCTTTAACAGAGTATTGTAAATAATAGTTCCAGTTAAAAATCAGTTGAAGGTGATAATTTATGGTCAAGATGCAAACTTCTAAAAATAGGTCTGACAGAGTAATAGCTGCTTCAGGAGCTGATATTATAGACCAGTTAAACACTGATTATCTTTAGACAAAAAGGAAAGAAAGAGATTAGTCAGCCATCACATAATGACAATTAGACAGAGCTGGTAGAAACTCAATGTCTTCTGAAATCTCTGTGGAGGTATGAAAATGAGGGGTAGAAACGGCTGAATTTTTAAAATGTACTTAAGGAGGGGAAAAAAAGGACCTCCAGTAAGTGTATCAAGCAGGAAGACACCGATAATGGAAACACTTATTCAGGTTAAAAAAAACCATCTGCTTTTAGGTTTTGTTTGGTTGGTTTTGTTTTTAAAGAAAGAGATGTATGTGCTTGCATCCTTGTACTTCTGCAGCAAGTGGATTCATTATGTTCATTAGTTTCCTGTGGTGGTGTTACATCAGGTACATTTTCATCAGTACTGCTGCTAGTATCATTGCCTAATGTGAAGATTGAGATAAACAGAAGATTATTTCCTTGTATAGTCAATATGAGTCTTAATTTCAGGGAAGATGAAGAGCCAAATCCCACGGGGGTCTAAGCACCTCCACCTCCCATTGATTCATCCTTTTCAGCCCCTCTCAGGATCTGGGTATAGTAATAATGCCACCAAATTACTGCTTAGTTCTGAATGTAGTGCGTTAACAGCCTTGGTTCATCAGCAAAATTTCTTTTTTTTTTTTTATTTCATTCTAATGTAATCTTTTTCGTCCTTTCAGTTCATTACTGAGGCAGAAACATCATTGTCTGGTGTATTTCCTCACTGCTATCTCTTCCTCTTGCATTTAAAGAAATAGTTACTGATTCACTATAATCATTGAAATTTCCTCTGCTTTCATTTGTTTCTGTACCGCTAGCTGTTTCCTCAATTTCATTATTATCAAACAGCTCTTCAGTGATAGACTGCTGTTCCTCATCTTCATATTGATAATTTTATTTTCACATGCATCATCCTGATTTTCAGCATCTTCAGTGCAGTCCTCAGAAGATGAGTCATTTGCAAAAGATAGATTTTCATTACTGGAGTAATCTTTAGAGTCAGAATGCGTTGGTCTGTTCTCAAGGATATCGTTTGCTCCTCTGTGCCTTTCATTATCTCCTGGAAGGGATGTGCCTGATGTACTTGCTTGGTCATTATCCAGATAATTAAAATCAAATGTACTTATTTTGTAGATTAAACAAGAACATTTTTTATTATGATTGTCTTTGAAGCTTTATAAACATCTTAGCATAAATTTTGAACTTAATTTCACTGTCTATTTAAACATTTAATGTAAGAAATATTTTCATTCAATAGGTAAAACAATGTTAAATTTTAATAGCTTTGTTTCATGGAAATATACATGTTGATTTAAAATAGGAAGATACATGAAAGTGCAGGTTCTGGTAGCTTCTGTATGAAGATTGTCATCTACATACATTCAGCAGTTAGTGGAAAAGGCCAGAAATGGTAAATAGCAAGAAAGTTAAGCGTGGCTGCAAGCTGTATGTGGGTAACATTTCTAGCCAGTAGAAGGCATAGAGGAAAGGGCATATATGTAATAAATTAGAATTGGAAGAGTCTGTGACTGTCCCAGCTAACTTGCCCAGTGTAACCTAGTAATGTTGACTCCCTCCGCAGTCCATGCAGAAAAATTCCTGTGGGACTGTCAGCCTACACATCGTAGGTGTCTGAGCAGAAGACAAATTGCTGTCTGGAGCTATTTCTCTCTGTACAGTGATTATGCATTGAGCCTAGATATTCAGCTGCTGAGACCAGGTAAGAAGTAATCTTCCCAAAGACACGTTAGATAAGTTGATGGCTTTTGCAGGTGCAGAAGTCCATTCCTACCCAGTTGCTTTTGAGGCATGTGTTCAGCCATCCATTCCTGGAAGGTCATCTCTATTGTCTAGTTACTGTTAGATTTCCTTTTAAACCTGTGTCGCACCTAGCTTTTTCTATAAATGACATGAGGTATGTAACACTTTGACTTCACTTGCAGCTTTTCCTCTTTGTCAATAACTCTGTTGTTTCTTTGCTTGCCAGTAATATAGAGGGGGTTTTATTACTGTTATCAAGTATTTTAGAAAAGTTTCATTTCTTACTAGATACTCTTCTATGTAGAAATAATGTTCTTTGATTTTTGACACAGTGAACTAGAACAAATGGAGAGCTCTTCAACTATGTCTTCTTGCAAATGGCAATATTTATGTTAAATCCTATCAAAAGCCCATGCAAAATCTTACAACTTTATATTTACAGCATACCCATCACTTCAACATCTACTTCATTTGACTTGTGATAGTTCCCAGGAGGATTTGTTCCATGACTTTCCTGGGGACTGAAGTAAGACAGATGGGCCTGTAATTTCCTGGATCCTCCTTTTAAGACCTTCTTGTAGAAAGGTGACATTAGCCTTCTTCCGTTCTTCTGGGATGTCCCCCAAGTCTCCACAACTTCTCAAAGATTACGGAGAGCAGTCTCACAATGATATCAGCCCTTAACACCCTCAGGTGTATATTGTCAGGGCCCATCAATGTGTAGGGGTCAAGCTCCTGAAATAGTTCGCATATAAACTTTCTCTTCATTGATGTTGTGTCTGTGTTTGCATCAACCTAGATTCTTGTTCCCAAGGTATGGGGTCCAATAGTGCTGGTAAAAAAGAGGTGAAGAAAGTGTTGAGAACCTCTGCCTTTACAGCACAGTTGGTGACTATCTCACCTTTCTGTTTTTGTTGCTTTTGTAATCATTTCCAAATCTGGGGAAGCAGATTTATCCTATGGAATTTTATTATGCATATCTGTAACACTCTTACGAAGATTGAATCAATATGTTCTGTAGTAGTTAATTCCCATCAATGTCAGCCTACCTAAAACCACTGTGCTTGTATTTTCTTGTACACATTGTGTCTTCCTGACTTAATATTTCTAATACTGTTTGTACAAGATGTTCTGTAGATGCAGCCTTATGGTGCTAATCATGGTTGGCTCATTCTCTTGAACTGGGTCCAGAATAACCTCATTTTGCATTAGGGTTATCCTCTTTGAAGAGTCCCATCCTGTGGAGGGATTTAGGGCCTCAAAAAATGTGCTCTAGTTAAGGCAATCCCTCTTCATATTTTTATGTAAAGTAGGGAGGAAATTAAAGCACTGTAAAGTTTCAGCTAATGAAAGGGAATTAGTAGATCACAGTAAGTTTTGCCAGCATTGCTATATTTTTTTATATATATATCTTAGACATTTTTCATTTTCTTTTTGTTCATGAAATTACTTTTGTGTATTTTCTTGGGCTTTCATTAAAAAAGAAAAAAAAGAAAAAAAGAAAAAAGAAAAGAAGTACATTTAGATCTCTATAGTGTAAGTTAAAACAGGACAAAAGGTTATCCTGTGTCCTTTAATGTACATAATGTACATTATGTAGTTGCTAGGAAAAAAATATACTATGATAGCGAAAATGAGTTCTCCTGACTTGAGGTCCCAATACATTTTGAGAAGAATGGTCATTTCTGTGCTAAGATACCAAGTTTTGAGGCAGATTTCTGCCAGCCTGTCTTGAGCTTTTGCACACAGGCTTGCTCTTCTGAAAACCAGCTATTTATTTTTCCTTCCTCTGTTTTAATATCTAAAAAATCTGTATGGTCTGACTTTTTGTAGGTTTTATATAAGTATATATAAGTGGTGGTGTAACTGAGAGTAGTAATGTAAAGAAATAAAACTCATGGCTTTGAAAATGTCTGAGAATTACCAGCAGACTTTTTATTCTTTTCATATTCAGATAAACATCTGAAAATAATGTAGAATTCAGAGAAAGAATGGGACATTGTCTTTGGAAATATGCAGAATCAAATAAAAGAATTTCTGGCAATAATAAATTCTCTGAAAAAGAGCCAAAAGCTGTTTCCGAATTTGGTGAATGAAATTTAAAAAAAAAAAATTACTATTTTTATTATCTCTCATTTTTATGTTTTGGACTTGTGGAATAAAATTTGTTTCTATTAAATGAAAAAAAAATTTAGAATAAAAAATTGAAGCCTGAATGAATTGAACCAAGTCAAAACTGAGTCCCATCTCATAGTAACTTGGAAGTTTTTTACATTAAAGTTGATCAGAGGCATCTGAAGGTTGCTTTTTTTCTGTAATCTGGACAGTACACATTACTCCAAAATGCCCTGTTGGCATTGTCATGCCAATCTGGCCAACCAATCTTCTCAAGGACTAATCAACTACAAATGTTTACCTCTCAGCTTGGCTTGAGTGGATGTTGTAGAGCAAGCCAGGGACATTTTGGCAGGCTAACATGACTAAGATTCAGCACCTAATCCCAATTTTCTTCACCAGCAGCATTTCAAACATCCCAAAAGGCTAAAGTAATTTGATATTTTCTTTATCTCTGCTTCTAAGAAAGAGTGACCATATCGAAAATAATACTGTAAATGCTTCCTTGTAGATGCTATTCCTATGTTTCATCCTTGAGACTGATCCTTGTCAGAGTCTGGAAGGAGCCAGAGATATGGTAACAGACAGTATGGAAAATCATGGGAAAAGTTCGAGCTTTTATGTTGGACCCATTTTATTTACTAGTAGAGAGACATCCACTATCTCCAGGGCAAAGCTGAATCTTGAAGGTGGACAGCATCACTAACTTCAGCTTTTTTGCTGTTGGATAAGCAAGGGAAATATTGCGAAAGGTAGGGATCTATTCTCAGGGAAGGATTTTGGGGTCCAAACAGCAAACGCTTACAGACAGTAGCTGTTTGCCTAAGCTCTTGGAAAAAGCAAAACTTTGATGTCATTCTTGTGCTTAGTATTTATTACTGTTTAGGAGACTAGACTCCTAGTTCTAGGTAAGATTCTGTATGTCCAGAGAGGGAAGGTGGAAAGCAAAAGGAATTTTGCCCTGTGCACAGTGCTGCAAAACCTTTATCTATTGGTTGTTCCAGGACAAAAGTCCTCAGTTACCTGATCAAGAGGGAGATCCTGTTCAGAAAATAGCAATGGAGGGGTGGGGGAAGCTGGGGCTTGAAAGGCTTTGCTTGTTTTCATAGATGTTCCTTTCTTATCGTTCTGCTCCTGGCTTTGCTAAAGTGACCTGGTCTGATGACTGGTCCAGTACTTGGGAGTGCCTGGATAAAAGCAGTACAAGTGCAAGATATTCTGAGTGGGTGACTTTGTGCATCTCCTTCATTATTCTGTGAATCCATACCGCACTTGGTAAGGGAGCTGCTTTTTGTATGACTGGTGAGATGATTGATTTTCACCTGTGTTTGAAAAATTCATACATTTTTGGGAAATGAAAAATAAAATACTTTCATGATGGTCTGCTGTAAAACATTGCAGCTATTTGCCATGATGTTGACTTTCAATAACTGAAAATTAAGGGTCTACTGGAATAATTTTGCTCCCCAATGATTTAGAGACCTGGTCTCACCATAATTTAGAGTCAACTTTTCGTCCCTGCATAGTTCCATGATTTGCAAGCTGTTTCTGGCAGCCATCGGTGTCAAACCAATGATATTTCTTCTTCTCCTCCTCACGGTTTGGCCCTTTTCCCTCATAATTAACTTCTTCATCAGATTTACAGCATTTAGGTCTACCTTTCTGAGGGATATAAACTCCTGAATGAAAACACTGTGGTAAGAGTACTTTTTTTAACAATTTCCTTGCCTGACATGATTGTATTTTTTATATACAAAATTGAAATGGAAAATGCCTTTCCTCACAAATGTACCATTTTATTTCTTATACTCCATAGTCTTAGACAAAGACTAAGGATTCATATTCTCAAATTTCAGAGTAAACTGCATGTTAATAAGACTTATGCATCTGGTTTTGCTCATGTACCTTTTTTAATAGCAAATTGCTGTTAGTTTTTAGGCAAAAATTAGGAAAACAGTAAGTTAATGATGCCGCTTGGATCAAAGTGTTTGGGAAACTGCAGTTAACTTTAACGTTGTTGAATCTCTTTGTAGCAAGCAAGTGGCCTGATGCATGTTGCAAGTGCTGTACTCTATTTGCTGCTCTCCTCTTTCTCATGCATAACCTAGGGATGACATATTTTCATGGGATTTTGTATTTCAAAGTATTAAAAAGACAACAAATCAATCTAGGTTAAAATAAACATTAAGTCTGATGGAAAAGGGACAAGTAAGTTCTTTGGGGTTGTTTTTTTCTGGACTTCTAGAAAGGCCCCACCTTTACCTACAGCTGTGCCCTGCTTTTTCCCTTTTAGACCTTCAGCAAATTTCTGGATCCAAAGCTATTGCTCTCCCCTGAACCAAGTCACTTTTTAATGCCATAACTGGGTTCATGTTTACAGCATTTATATTGCCAACTGCATGAGGTCAGTTGCTTCCTAAGGTCCTCAAGGACCTGTGTATGCTCTGTTACACATCTTGATTGAAAAGGAACACTCATCATTATCTTTGAGACTTTAAAATCTTGTACTTTCATTATGACCCACAGATGTTCATTTCCATTGACAGAATGTGATCTAATCAATTGTGAAATAAATCTGATCATTCCATTTTAGGTGGTGCTCTTGAACACAGTTTATTTCAGAGAAATCCACTCCTTCAGAGTCTGTTTTGCCATCAAACTCAGTGGAAACTGCTGCTTAACAGTATGTATCATATAACTCAATGCTACTTAATAATTCTGCTGAGATGTAGAGCTCTGAGCCCATTCCTCAGTGACCAATATACTTGTTCATCTCAATCAGCACCCTTTGGTACCTTACAATTTTCATTAACAGTACTACAAATTTAACAAGTAGGATGGCTACCAAGATACAAAGTCAGATTGAGAGACAGAAGTTCTAATCTATTTTCCATACCTGGAGATCTTAGCATGTATGTTCTATAATCTGAAAGTAGGATGTTTATAATCTCATAGACAATGTATAAAATAAAATTAAAATGTGTTCTCATAGGCATGGAAAAATTCTGTTCTTTTCCCCTTATTTGGATGACTGTAAACCACTGCCATGAACCATGTCCCAGTTGTGCTAGGTGCTGGACAAAATCAGGCAAAAAGTTGGTGACGGATAAAACAAGTTCTGAATTGAAACTGAAAAACCACAACAGATTGATATAGACAGATGAAGGAAATGATAAGTCAGTGTGATGAGAAATATTGCTAACACTACCAACCTAACTGCTGTTGGGTCTTTCATGGGCCTTGCAGCAAATGGATTTGAAGGTAGATGTTTATGGAGAGCTCCCAAGCATGAAGGGTAGCACAAAAGAAAGTGTTTGAGGATGTAATTAATGAATGATGAGCATGGGCACTGTTCACTGGCTGGTGCTGGGAGCTGACACTCTGAAACAGAGAGGGAGAAAATAGCTTGGGAGCTAGATCCTGAAGGGCCTAGGTGGTAAATGATGTAGTTAGGGGAGGGATTTATAAAAAGAGGTGATATGACCAAAATAACAGCCTAAAAAAAATGGAAGGCTTGCATTTGTGATTATATGTTGCAATAAGCAAAGTCTGAGAGGACTCAACCCAGGGCAAAGATGTATAATTGTGTGAATGTATAATAAAGACTGTCTCATAAAGAAGATATACATAGAAAACGTACAAGATATTTGGGGTATAGTCTAAAGTTCTGTCCAGAGAAGCTAAAAAGGAACAGCAGAGAGAGAATAAGAATGTTTTTGCCCCTGTTGAACCAAAATGATAGAAAGACATTTAGAAAGTGGCATTGGAAAGAAGAAAACCAGTTTTGCTGTCAAGATATAGTGGCTGTGACTTAACTGCATACTCCTCATCACTAAATTTCCATTACTGGTTGATTTTCCTAAACCTACAGTAGTGTATCTTTATAACCCTTCTCCATCCCCAAAGTTAAAACCTGAACGACAAAGTCTAAAAAAATTAGGAAACCCAAACAGACTGGAAAGACAACTAAAGAAGTAAGAGGACTAGGACAGCAAAGTGTGTCTGGGTGGTCAAGGGAAGACAAAATCTGAAGAATTTTGAGGAGGAGTAAACAAACATTGAGTTGGAACTTTGCCTGTGAGGAAGGAGATGCTATTGGGAAAGAAGTTTCAACAGAGGGCAATTTTAGAGGTTTAACATGGATTTGGAAGAAAGCTCTCTATGGTGATGGTAAACACTATTTTTTGTGAGGTTAGAGATGAAGGGGAAGGGCAATGTCAGGCAGAGATGAGTGGGAGGCATAAGATGTGAGAAGTTTCAGCACTGGTGATTACACATTAAATGGGTTCAATGGAAGATTAGATGTGGTCATGTTCATGTAGCAACACATGGTAATTCTTGTCACAGCAGGTTGCAACTGGCTTTGCTCTGTTCAGACCCTGATCCCACGGCAATCCCAAGTGAAATTCATTTGTCTAAGATGTATATGATGTTAACTAGAATTTCTAAACCAAATACTGAAATACTGGAATATGCTAGCATTTCAATAATAGTACCTTATCCTTTCTTTTTATAGTTTCACTACAATTTTTTTCAGACCGTTATTGAGAAAATTAGGCTTAGTGGGATCATCTGTTCTAGTCTTATTTCTGTTTCACAATAGATACACCTAAAATTGCTACTTCCCTTAGGACAACTTAAAAATAAAATCTGAAAACTGCTAAAGCCCAAGAAACACTTTTTCTTCTGTATAAAAATTGAAAAATGACAATTAAAAAACCCCCGTTATACTGAAGTTATACAATTAGCAGCTTTCAGTTTGAAATGGGAGATGGTTTTTATATTGGAGATGTTTCCTTGAATTTAAAAAAAAAACCCAAACCAAACATTTTATATAACAAGTTAAAAATAAACCTTCATGGTGATTTAGTAGCATGAACTGAGATTAAGACTTCAAAGACAATTGTAAATGTGATGCAGTTACTGAACATGTGACTCTTTGAAAACATCATTCTGTAATTTCAGAGTTAAATGTCAGTGCTCTGCATTTACTGCTGAATGGTATAGTTGGCCCATGTTCAATGACACTAAGGGAACAATGCTTCATTGTACCATTTTAAATATATTTTCCTTGTACTTTCTTCTCCCCCACTCCTCTTTC
>NW_009930596.1:48520-70516 GCF_000696875.1 Nestor notabilis
ATTAAGCATTCAGTGCTAAACAGACCTATTACTGTATGGTAAAAGCCTGCTAATGTGAAATATACAACGAACTAAAACTCCCACCTTCTTTCTGGGAACAAAATAATGAACTAAGAAGTTGAGGCAGTGTTCAAGATAAGGGATTTGCTTCTTGAATAGCTGGCTTGATAAACTATTGCTGAATACACATCGACAAAGAAAAGCTAACAATGCTAAATATAGATTAAAACAAAAGCTATATAATTTTCCAATTTGCTGTTGAATTTTCAAGAATGGTACAAATACGCGTATACTTTATTATCTACAGGTTTTTCTTTTTTCTTTTTTGTTTGTTTGCTTGCTTTTTCTTTTTTCTTTATTATGGGCCTGGATTACTGCTTTTTATCTGGGAACATTGAGTGCAGTTTCTACAACGACAATAGGTGAGAAATAGAAGTGGTAACATTTCCTCAACATTAGCTCTTGGGAGACTGAATTTATGTACTTTACTGCTTGTCATGCTAAGGATTTCTGCCTCCTTCGTAACATCTAAGTTTAGAATGCAAATATTGGGAGCCACAGGGTAAGGATGAAAGCTGAGGAGCCTTCCTTCCCTTCCTCCTTTTAAAGGAATTCTCTGATATTCTCTTGGCACCCAAATGTTGTTTCCATTTGCCATTCCACCCCACAAATTCCTTTGCAGAGTTATGTTTTACAGAGGGTGATTTAAGATCATGACATTTCTGCTTTGTTCAGGCAAAGGAACCCAACTGCAGGTATTTTCTGGTAGGCTACTTCACTGCTTTAAAACTGTTACACAACTCCCTTCTGCACCATGTCACCAGAAAGATTCATACTCCAGGGCTGGGCAGAGCCATAGACTGTGCAACTTGATCGCACCACTGAACACAAGGCACATTCCAGGAGTTGGGCACTGGCACAGGGTGATAGCCACAGGTACCTGCCTGTCCTGTCCCAGTAAATCAACACTTGCAGATTACTAGTCTCATACATACATTAGATTAATACCAATCTGTCTTTCTGCTTCTTTGTACCAGCATAAAAAAGAAGATAGCAATGCACATGGACTCTTGGTTTATTTTAAATTTCATAAACTATACTCACAGATTTTTCTCCTTTTTAGCATTGTCACGGTAACACCTCCTCAAAACACCACCCAGCCTCTTGGGTCCATGCATGTTTTCGCAGAGGCTATCAGACAGGTCTGTGCATCAGGCTGCACATCTCACACTGCAGCACGTATTCCTGAAGTACAACAGACAGCATCATGCCAGCAAAGTTTGCAACATGTTTTCTCATTTGCTTCATCCCTTTATTATTGAAGTTACAGCCACTTGCTTTTACATATGCATTAAATAGAGGATATCAAGGAGGATCATTCAATAGAAATTGAAGAGTGAAAACCAAACGATTGAAGTAGAGTCCAAAGTATTAATTGTGAAGGACTGAACATTTCTGTTTCCTATTGGTATCAGTGACAGATGCACATCATGAAGGCCTATTTTCTCAGTATCCACAACTCTTATGAAAGCTCACATTTAATTGTAATTTAGAAAACTGGCTCTTTTGCTCCTGTCTCATTCTGCTCTTTTATAAGTGGCTTAAAAGGTGGCCATATATTGATGAAAACAATGGGTAATGAGAATGGGACATAATACTGTTAAATGTCTAATTAAATGTCTAATTTCCACCCACGCCATCTGCACCTCACATCCCTCCTTATCACTGGCCTAACTATCATACTAGTAACCAGCATAGGAGAGGAAAGGATGACACTTGGCTCCTTTCCTTCCTGCATAAACATGCAGCAAGAGTCAGTTACTAATCCATAATCTGTTCTTTTCTATGGATTTTTTTTCTTTTTATAATTATCATTCTACCTAATGAAGCTGGTATCTATGCATTGAGCACTAATGAGCTTGCTTGCTGGAGATATAAATGATGCATTTGTGTTATTCTTTTATTTGTCATTTTTCCTCAGAAGTGGAAATTCTGGAAATGAAATGATCTTAAAAGCTAATAAGTGCATTGATCACAGACAATAAGCCATTTCATCCTGCTTGCACAACCTGTGGTTTTGGTCAGCATCTCTTTTCTTTCCCAAAAGAATTATTACGTTGCACCATTGCCATCTCTGCACACGTTGACTTCTGTGTAAGATATCTGAAGCTGATGTAGAAGCTGGTGTACTTCTGTGACTGCAGTAATAAAAGAGGTGGGGTTTACACAGTAGCTGCATTGATTTCCATCATTTACCTTAAACCCAGAGGTAGAGGAGAGGGCACACAGAATGGTAAGGGAGAAAGAGCTTTCCTGAGTTTATTGTCTCAACAACTGTGTTGTTCCTACTGTCTGCCTGCCAGGATCCTAAACCCTATCATCTGGTGAAAAATTTCCATCCAGAAGCTGGATTTACTGGGAAATAATACTACATATCATTCCACCCCCTATTTTAATAAGCTTTTATGTCATTGATTAGCAAATTTGTCCTCTGTACGTTCTTAGTCCAGATTCACTATGAGTGCATTCAGGCACAGTAAATGGTAGTAAAAACTACCATACATTGCTTTTGTCACCATCTTTCAGAAGGAGAAGTCAATGAAACAGAAAAAAAAAAGTTTTGAAATGTTTTTTAATAGCGTTCATGTATTCATAAGTATATTAGTTTATGTTTATGTCAGAAGTACATAATTTAACTGATGAAGGTGAAATTTGTGGTGGTTCTTTCTGTGGATGCTGTTTTGCAATTCTGGAACTGCCTAAAAACTTCTGAAAAGTAAAGTTTTACTTATGTTGAAGGAAGTTTGATTGTGCCAAAGAGGAATATTGTCTTCATCCTTTTCTTTACATGATATTCTAGTATGTCTAAGTCTGAGCAATAAAACAGGGAGCAGCAGAAACAGAAAGATGTGTTTGTAGTGATCAGTATAATGTAAGTAATATATAATATGCGTTGTTACACACCTTTTGGATTTAGGCGCTGAAGTCTTTATGCCCAAGTATCACATTGCTGTAGTATAGGCAACATGTGAAAAATGTGAATAATTGAGGCCAAATCACAATCTTCTAGGATGAAATGGAGTCACTAAGCCAGCTGGAGAGGGAAGAAAGCATTTTTCATCAGCTTTGCCAGATAGGCTCTAGGGAAGCTTTCCTGAGGCTGCACCAGGAGCCATAAATGTCTTTCCTAAAAGATAAGATTTTGAGTATCTTACACCAACCTTTTTCAATTGCTATCCACACTGTCAGCCATGGGCATTAAAAAAATCATGAATCAGAGCCCAGTACAACCTGGAACTGACTTAAAAATGGTAATATATGGGGGAAAAAAACCAGGGCTTATGTATCTTTCTGAGTTTCTAGGTTTATTCGTGATTACCTCTCCTTTAGCTTTCTTTAAGGGTCTTGTATTTCATTAAACAAAAATGAAGAATAAGATTATTTTATGATACTCCAGGTTCATGAGAAAATCTCAGAGTTCTGAGGGTATAAAAATTTCTGTCATTCTTCTTTCACAAATTTTATCACTAGGTGGACAAGGGTTGAAGAGATTCCTCTTTCACAAATTTTATCACTAAGCGAACAAGGGTTGAAGAGACAGATGATCATGCTACGGCATCTCTAAAACATCGCCACATAGTTTGAAGGAACCTAGCAGAAGGTGAATTATGTGAAAAATTATTGTCATGACAAAGACCATAAAAAGTGGAAAATGAGACAATTAAAGACCTTGTGACAAATTTTATAATGAGCATAGAAAATAACAAAAAGGTAATCCATAGTGTTATCTTTTCAAGGTTCTTCTTAGATGTTGTAAATAGGGTTTATAGTACTAGCTATTTTTTTGCTACTTTGCCATCAATCACCCTGAGGCTTTACTAAACTGTTACTTATCTGCTGACAGGTAAAACGAAACTTTAGTGCTGATATTACTCAAGTTTTATTAGTGAGCATCAAGAGCTCAATAGTAACCAAGAGAGAAAAAAAAAAGTAAACTTTGTTAAAATATTATGCTGAGATTTTTAGATTGCTCACTTTTCTTTTGTTCTCATGACAATTTTTCGCTTGAATCAATTGAACTGACTGGAAAGATAAGATAATTGGCCTTTCAGTTTCTCATGGCTGACAATTTTTGTTGTTGTGGTTTGGTTATTTGACTAAGCATTTTGTTGTATTTGTTACCTGATATCTAAAGAAACTTAAGGCTTTGGTCAACTACTCTTTTATAACGCATATATATTTTTTGTGTTTTTCTTTTAGGTTTTCAGTGTGTCAAATCCTGGTTGCAGGAAAATTTTACAGTAGTTGACAATAATTTGAAATTAAAGTATCTTTATTCTTATTACTAATCAATAGATTTCTGAAAGAATCATAAGTTTATCTTTTCATGTTAACTTTGATAACAAAGAAGATGGCTCAAAGGTGGGTCTTGCAGTGAACAATAGTTTAACAATACAATAAATAGCTAACTAAATAGAACAAACAATAGTTTAAATAGTGCCACCAAGTCAGGAACTGCCCTGAGACTGTGAATTGTACTAAACACAGCTGAAGTCAAGTAAATTCCTAATTATAACTATAGAGATTATCTGTTGGTGAAGACCCCCTCAAAATACATCTTGCCCAATCTTCTTGTCTTGTTCAGCACAAAATGAAGCTGGCTGAATTTCACCATAATCTGTCTCTGCAAGCATAAATTTCAAATATATTGAAGCTTTATTTTTGCTTCATATTTTTCTCTGAATAAAGAAGACCAAAAATCAATCACATATCTGGGATTTAGCTTCTTCAAATAGAGGTCAACTGAATAAAAGCTGGCTTGGTATTAAAGATGATCTACAATGTCAAGGTAAATGTTTAAAGCAAGCAGTTTTTAAAATACTGGTTTTAATAAGATGCGTGACCCTGATGCCTGTTATTTAGTCTTGCACATCTTGCTAACATTAGCTTTTCTAGACTTGGCCTGCAGAGAAGCTACTGTCATTTGCTTCAGCAGCAAGTGTACACATTAAGTTTCTTCACAGAGCAATTTCTTAGCATACTAAAGTTCTGTTCTCCTGCTTGATCCAATGACAAGATCAGCCTGCAATTATATCTAACCAAAAGTTAAAATTATTTTACTATTTCATTCTAGAACTCCAGCTTTTAACAAGTGTAGGTGTTCCTTTGTAATTTACTAGCGATATGCACATATGATATGTTGTAGCCCTAACAATAATGTTTTCTGCCTTGGCTTTGAATGCTTCTGAAGGCATAAAAATACATACATTTCACAGAAAATGGTAAATTGAGGTGATGCATGAAAATCAGCATGTGCAGAAGACAAAGCCATAAAACCTCATAGTGGTTCAAGTATCAAAAAGAAATAAAATTTAATTCATTTTTAAAAATTATTTTGAATGATAAAGAGAAATAGTCTAAATGCATGGATAAGAAGACAATTTGGATAAAATCCGGAGAATGCTGAAATCTGCAGGAGCTTTGCCATTTAATCAACTCAGCCAATACTTAGCCCCTGGCAAGTAATGCTCAAGGAGATCAAGTAATGGTAGATAGCAATAAACTAAGTATGAACTTGTTGTTTGAACAAGTTTGCTTATATAGGCACATTGATATGTTGGATGTGTAAATGCCTCCGATAAAGAATCCAATCCAAAATAACATATTCTGTAATTTGGTACCTCATTGCACTTTAGCTCCCGTTTCAGCCACGTCATTCATTTTGAGCAATGCACTTATCTGTGTGCTATTTTTTGTGTTTCATACAGTCAAGGGTGACACTGCAGTTAGTTTGGATATGCTGAGCACAGCAGTGTGAAGAGGACTGTGCAGACCTTTATGTGATCAGTTCTCCTATCACAGCATTTGCAGTGCCTTTTGAAGTAGAAAACAGTCTGCTATGTAGTTCACCTTGAGTGCTTTTCCTAATGGAGGTCTTGTGGTTTCTGTTCGAAAAAGTCAGTGTTTTCCCTCACACACTGTTCTGCTCTCTACACCTGAATGATCAGAAAGTTGGTAAGTCATGCTCAGTGCACCATGCTTTCAAGATGACCTTGAAACCCTCTTATAGAATCACAGGATCATTTGGGTTTGAAAAGACCATTAAAAACATTGAGTCCAACCATTAGCCTAACACTGCCAAGTCCATCACTAAACCATGCCCCTAGGAGCCACATCTACACATCTTTTAAATACCTCCAGGGATGGGGACTCAACCATGTCTCTGGGCAGCTTGTTCCAATGCTTGACAATACTTTCAGGGAAGAAATTTTTCCTAATATCCAACCTAAACCTCCCCGGTGCAACTTGACGCTATTTCCTCTTGTCCTGTCTCCTGTTACCTGGGAGAAGACGCTAACACATCCCTACACCTTCCCTTTGAGTAGATGTAGAGAGCAATACGGTCTCTCCTAAGCACCCTTTTCTCTAGACTAAACAACCACAGTTCCCTCAGCTGCACCTCATGAGACCTGTGCTCTAGACCCTTCACCAGCTTTGTTGTCCTTCTCTGGACACGATCTATTACCTCAATGTCTTCCTTGTAGTGAGGAACCCAAAACTGAACGCAGTATTTGAAGTGCAGCCTCACCAGTTCCAGGTACAGGGGGACAATCACTGCCCTGGCCCTGCTGGCCACACTATTTCTTAAACAAGCCAGGTTGTTGTTGGGCTTCTTGGCTGCCTGGGCACACTGCCGGCTCACATTCAGCTGGCTGTTGACTGACACCCCTAGTCCTTTTCCACCAGGCAGCTTTCCAGCTGGGTTTGACTCCGTTCACCACCACTTTTTGGCTTGGCCATCCAGCCATTTTTTTACCCAGGAAACAGTACACCCATCTAAGCCATAAGCAGCCAGTTTCTCCAGGAGAAACAGTGTCAAAGACTTCACTATAGTCCAGGTAGACAACATCCACAGCCTTTCCCTTATCTGCTAAGCAGTTCAGCTTGTCACAGAAGGAGATCAGGTTAATCCAGCAGGACCTGCCTTTCATAAGCCCATGCTGACTGGGCCTGATCACCTGGTTGTGCTGTATGTGCCATGTGAGGGCACTCAAGGTGATCTGCTCCATAAACTTTCCCAGCACTGAGGTCAGACGGACAGGCTTGGAATTCCCAGAATCCTCCTTTGGCCCTTCTTCTAGGTGTCATATTTGCTAACTTCTAGTCAACTGGAAGATTTTCCTTGAAGCCCATTGCTTCACAGCTATGCCTTTTTTCCCAGACTCACATCATCCTGCAGGACTACTTGTCATACCACTCTGTTTTTTAGCAAATATATAAACATATTAGTGATGGAATTAGTCTGCATGATCAGTGTACTTCCTGTACAACATCCAGCTCTTCCATTGCTAGTGCCATGAAAGAAACACAGCAGCAAAGCTGCACTTATTTGTAAGATTCCTAAAGCCAAAATTGCATCCATGAATATAGAGGACTGGAAATTTTCCTAATTGTTTTTTTTTTTTTTTTTTTTTTTCCTGGGAAAAAGGCTTTAGCGTCTCATAGGCAGAAATTCTTATGGTGTTCAAACGTTTTTTCTATGAGAAAAATTTTCTATGAGTAAAATTTGTGCTGAAATCAAGAGAATGAGAAGACCCTTTTTTTGAGATCCAGTGGACAAGTGTTGTGCCCTTCACAGCTAGGCATGGCCTTTTAAAATGCAAGACAAACTGCTACAGGTCTGGGAATGGAAAAACCTGAGGATGGATTTCGCTGAAAAATTAACAGAGGTGGAGGTCTGGTACAATAGTAAGATGAGAAATATTTTGTTTTGCTGGTCAGAGATACAACTAGAAAAGTGAAATGCGGAGATCTAAGTAAGCTTTATTTTCATGTCTATCTTAAAATATTTTGAGATGTACTCTATTAAAAAAAAATAGACTATGAACATAAAAACGCTGTGAGATTTTCAGTCATGTTGGAGAAAACATGTGCAAACCAGGTTTGCTTGTCATGCCCAGAGCATATATTAACATATTGCTTATATCCTTCAGCTGAGGAAGAATTGTGCAAACTTTTTTTGCAGTTGTTTTCTGTAAAAGAAAAAGAAGAGCCCATTAGTACTTGCTTGTGACCTTTATGTCATAGTTCCCATACCAAAAGTACTGAGTTCTTAAGGTGATCTAGCAGCCAGTACCAAAAGTAGTCTAGAGCAGTTGAATTGAGCTCAGCAAGCATAAGCAGCTAGTAGTAATCACATGCAGAGGAAATCATTACTTAAAATGGCATAGATATTTAACAAAGTTATAGAAAACATTTTCTATAACTGAAAAGTATTTTTTGACTGCTTATTTTTTAAAGGGGCTTGAGCCAGAGATTTTTTTTTTTCTGTTTTTAGTGTTTTGCTCAGTCTCCTGAAACTGAACCTGCAGAACTGACTGCAGAAGATTCACAAGTTTTTTGTGTGAGATTCCTCACTCATGACAGTGGGCAGAGTAGGTAGGATGTTCTTTTGAAATAAAAGTCAATTAATTAAGGTATAGGCTAGAATTTCAGAAACTTCTACAATTTCTAGGAAAACTTTTTAGCAATCAAGATATTGGGTTATTTTCTGTAGTTAGTATTTTAATTTGAGAAAAAAGGAGAGATCCTAAAGTGATATGGAATATGTTGAATTTTTCAACTAAAAATATCCATTTTATGTCTTCTTTTGCCTCATGTCCTGGGTTCAGCTACAGCAGTCATTTTTTTTCCTTCTTAGTAGCTGGTGCAGTGCTGTGATTTTGACTTTCAGCCTGGGAACAATGCTGATAACACTGATGTTTTTAGTTGTTGCTAAGTAATGTTTACTCTGACCAAGGACTTTCTCAGTCTCATGCTTTGCCAGAGAGGAGGGGAAGCCAGGAGGAAGCAGAGGCAGGACACCTGACCCAAACTGGCCAAAGGGGTATTCCATACCACAGCACGTCATGCCCAGTATAGAAACCAGGGGGAGTCACCTGGAAGGCCCAGATCGCTGCTCAGGTCGGGCTGGGTATCGGTCAGTGGGTGGTGAGCAATTGTATCCTCTCCGCTTGTTATTTCCCTTATCATTATTATTGGTAACAGTAGTGGTTTGTATTATACCTTAGTTACTGCACTGCTCTTATCTCAACCGGTGGGAGTTACATTCTTTTGATTCTCCTCCCCATCCCTCTTGGAGCAGGGGGAGGAAGAAGGTGGGGAGTGAGAGAGCGGCTGCGTGGTTCTGAGTTACCAGCTGGACTTAAACCACAACACCTAAGCAGAGTCAGGATTTAATTCCTTAGATCTAAAAAAAACCCCAAAGTTTGGGCAATTTGTATCATGAATCACCTGATTTAGCAGTGTAATCAATAACAAATGCCCTTGCACAGTAGTTCAAATAATCTATTTCATATTGGAGGTCTACATAAGAAATATACAAAAGACTTAAAAAGCATAGTTTGTAAAGAGAAAATAATTTTGGAAACTGAAAATGCAATGTGTTGCTTGGAACATAGCATCCTGAAATAAGTGTTGGATTCACAAGCAGCTTAAACTTAATGTCCGTGCTACGGCTATGAAGAGATTTAAGTGTTTCTTGTGCCTTTTTTTGACAAGTCAGAAGTATATTGACTGTGTGCCTCAACAGGACCAGATTAAAGATACTAAGAGCCTAACTCACGGAATGATTTGAGGTCCCCACCTGTAGAAATGAAAATGCATAAATGTCGTAACTCTTCCTGCTCTCTGTAGAGGAGGCAGCTCCACTGCAGTACCTCACCCTGCCATTTGCTGTCTGATATATCTAATCTGCCTCAACTGTCCAGACTCTTGCTATGATTCATTTCCTTAATTTGTGTTTGTCCTCACACACAATTTTGCTACTTTACATAGAGAAGCAGCTCTTTCCCCTGCTGAAATACAAATACCGGAAAATTTGAGGTGTAAAATTATATTCTGAAATACTGAAATTAATCAATATATTCTTCTTTGCTTGTGAGAACTGTTAGGGTTTTATCCATTGTAAATGAACGGAGGGGTTCTGTTTCTTGCATCCTATTTAGATAGCTCTGTGATTCTCTTTTTTCCCTCCACCTTTACATCATGACTCAACACTAGCTTCAGTCACGGATTGACTTCCCCTTCCCTTCAGATTTAACTGGTATCTACTTGTTTTCTTTCTGTTTCCCTTATTACCCACCTTAGCTGTTCCAAGTACTAATACATTTAAAGGTCTGACAAATGTTAATTTTGGTTTTAGCACAACTTTTGTGGTAATCATCGGGGCTTTTCTTAAGTGTCAGGTTTTTATATTCAAACTCTTATGAGCAGACTTAATTTTCATTCCTGTTACTTAACAAGAAGAATGAAGGAAATAAAAGAGTGAGTTCTCAGCACTTTTGATTGCAGAGTAAAATTGAAAAATGTAACTTGAAGAAGGTATGAACCTGAAGCCTATAAAGAAAACTGAGAGGTATATTTAGATTAAGGTGTCCTTGTTCCTGATAATCTAGAATGGGGACCTACTCAGAGCATATTGCAATTCCTTCCAACAAAGGTGCCTGGGAGTTATTCCAGCAGAAACAAAGGTCCACTGGGAAAGAAAGGAAGAAAACATATGCCACCATGTTTTGTCTTCAAAAAGGTTTGAAATATGGCTAAGTCATGGAGCTGTTCCTGGATCCCGCTTAACACTTATTCAAAAATTACCACCTGTACCCTCACATAGATTTCTTGCTGTCACCCTCATCACCACCATCAGTACTTGTCACCAATCCCTTCCAACCTTCCAATTACCCCCACACCTAGCACTTGTCCTAAATATATTTACCCACTTCTCCTGACATTGAAATCTCCTTTACTTTAAATGAGTTTAAAATTCAAATGGCTTCTTACTAGATCCTGGTGAAACACAATATTGCCATCATTTGTCTTTGATAAAACACCATTTGTCATTATCGGTAAGGCCTCTGTTCCTCCTCCACAAAGTCTATTGACAGGAAGGAGGTGTTGTCCACTTTGCTTCTGTCACGTGTTTCGATGTTGATCTGGGTTTTTTTTATTTTTCCAACCTTTAGGGCTTGCTCAGATGATGCCTGGGCCATGGTACTTCTCCACGGGTTGAAGTTCTGTGCCTCTACTTCATCCATCCCCAAAGGTGCAGAGAGACTGAGAGAAGTAGAACCCATTCCTTCCTTGCCAATGCTTTATCCTTCAAAAAGTACGGAGAAGGAGCAGCATAATACTTGCAATATTCCTGAGCATTTTAACGCAGCCCTGAGAAATTCAGTTCCTCTCCCACTTTTTCTCCTAGGAATTGACCTCTTCAAAGCTAACACATTGTGAGAAGAGCAAGGGAGCTCTCTGACTTGCATTATCTGCCCAGCTACCAGGGCTGGGTTTTGTTAGTCTGTTTTTACACAGAAAAGCAGATTATCACCAGCATATAGTAACTTAGGCTAGGCATCTTAGGCCCCCATTTACTTTAGGAAAGCCTTTGTAATTCAGCATTAGCAAATAGGTTTTCTAAGGCAATTGATGCAGCAGTGTCTTTTCTTCTTCCTGAGGGATGCAGTCTGTAGAACCATTTTGTGAATTTATCTTGAGATTCCTAGTTAAGGGAATTTCAGTGAAAATGTACTGTTTTATAGACATAAAGGTTTCGGACTGAAGTACTTTGAGTAGAAAAATTAAGTGTTCCTGAACACATATAAAGAAAACACAGGAGAATGAGGTTTTAAAAGATTTTTTTTTTTTTTCCAGTTTTCACAGATACTGTTTTCTGTATGAAACCATTTTTAAAAGAAAAGAATCCAGGCAATGTTTGGGAGAGCTCGGAAAAGATGGATCATGAACTATTTAGGTATACCTCTATATAGGTATGTCTGTATCTACAACTAGAGCATGTCTGGAGAGTTTGGAATGTCTTCTTTTATTCAGGTCTATCTGTTACAGTGATCTTCCAATTGAAGCTAACAAAATACTCCCACAGGCTTCATTGTGTGATGGATTGAGCTCCAAGGGCTTTATGTGGTTGTGCAGTCAGGTACTGACTAGTTGTATGTGTCTGCTAGTTCATTTTTTCTTTACCCATCTAACCTTGCCACACAGAGAGTGTCGGTAAGCCAAATAACAGAAAGCATGTAAAACTAGTTTTCAGTAGAATATAGCCCTTGTGGGTAAACAATTTCACTCTCTTCCCCGAAGTACTGTGTTAGAAACAATATTCAGCATAAACTGATTGTATAGATAGCCTGATTGTAAAGCAAGATTAATATGAAAAGGCAAGAAGTCTGCAATAAAACCGACAAACTTAAATCATCTGCATTTGTGTACAAGTATTCATATTTAGCAACAGTCCCAAGGCTGAGATTAAAGCTGTTTGGTAGGTTACTTCAAGGCCTTTTTATTGCTAAATCTTATTATGTCTCTAAAATGTAGAAATTAATCACCTGTCATCAAAGCTACAGTGGATTATTGACTTCTAAATGTCTCTACAAAGTGATTCATGACAGAACGAAACAGGAGACTGAACTAGCACTGAAATTCTTTTTGCATGTGATAAAAAGGGTCTATTAAAAGTGTTTGAACAAATGCTGGCTATTAGGTAATCATCACAAAGGATTTTGTTATCAAAATGTGGTGCTTGTTGAATAACCTTATTCAGTAGCATAGATTTGCAACACCGAAACTCAAACTGGGAAGTTATCTGGAGAATTTAGGTTGTTCATCTGAGAAGCCTGACATTAGGTAAATTACAGCAGGATTTTCTGAACTACCTGCAAGACAGTGATGGTGAAATGTCTGCACTTTCCCCCAGGTATTTTAATCCAAAATCAGGTGGGTATTCCAATTCAGAATCATTGGGTTGTGACAGGAAAATTTCTTATGATTTGGAAATTTTGCTGTATATTCAATGTCAGTTTTTCTTTGAAACATGTCAAAAAATACCATGAGGATATACTGCTGAGGGGAAGAACAATCTGACTTTCAATTAAGTTAAAGCTTGTTTCTTAACAGATTGATAATGTCCCCGTTCAGTTATAGATATCATGCAGGTGGATAGCTGTGACAGTAGTGTGATCTGGGGATGTAAGCTGCACTGGCTGGGTGTCTCTGGGATAAGTCTATAGATCCCAAACTGCTCCTGCTAAACCTGTGTTTGTCCTACTCAGAGCTCCTCCTGGACATCAGAAGAAAGTCCTCAGTAAATGTGTGCTGCTGCACATTTCTTTTCCAAAAAGGGAACCACTAAATTTATTTTTGAAGAAAATCAATATGGAGAACATGGAGATTCTGGACAAGTACCCTAGGATTTTTTGGTCTATAAATATTAGAAGACCAAGTTTAAAATAATGTCTTTGGAAAGGTATTTTTTAATGGATTTTCAGAGTTTCCATCAGCCACATTATGGGCCTTGCAGAGTGCGCCTTGATGTTCTGCTTTCAACAGGCAGGATACTAGTCTGAAGGATAGTTCCTCTTTAAGATTTTATAGCATGTCTCTCATGGACTTTTCAGGCTGGCAACAACAAGTATACCCTAGTTTGTCTGTTTCTTACATGTGATATAAGAGAGACTCACTGAATTTTCACTTAGTCACTTTGCTGTCTAATACAAGTCAGGGGAAAATTAAGGAAAGATATACTTAGCAAGACTGAGCATTATGCTTTTAAATATGAGATTAAGGAAAAGAAAGGTTATAATTACAAAAAAAAAAAAAAAAAAAGAAGAAGAAGAAAGAAACAAAAGAAAGAAACATCAGGGCTTTTAATCTATGTGCAAAACCAGAAGTTCTCTCTAGGTGATTTTAGCACCCTCATATGCAAGTTGTTGGGCATATTTTAGCTGCTAAAGTCAATAGTTTTGAGTTCATTTAGTCATCCTACCTTGTGATGGCTTCTACAAGGCTCAGTAACTGCATCTTCCTCTACTTTTGCTTGTATTTTCCACATCAATTTATACACAAAAATGGTGACATTGATTTGGATAAAAATGAAAATGCTTTTGATGGCACCATGTGGAGTCAGGCAATTTGGGCACTTAAAACGATTACCCTTGTTCAATCCGACCTGCTCATATGGGAATTTCTGTGTGTGTGTGTGTCTGTGTTTTCCTGCTTCCTATGGCAGGTGAATGTCTCTTTTTCTAGCTTTGGGTTTTATAAAGGGTTTTTTCTTGCTAACTTGCTGCTTCTATCCTCACTGTCCTAGCTGGGTTGTTCATTTTTAACTCCTTTGGCTTTGTTGTGGCTAAGAATATTACATGAGACCTCTTTAGATGTGCATACATGCTGTGCATGTATACTGTGTGCTCATGGTCACTGCAGCGACCCCAGATTATTGATACAGACTATATAAACAAATTGCTCTACCTGGACATGCCAGTGTGTGCAAGTGCTTTTTGTTCCTATTCCTGTCCCCTTCGATTTTAACTGGAATTGCTATGTTTAATAGATTAAAACATTGCTGTCACTGAGTTCTTATGAAGGTGTTTGCAGCCACAGACTGGCTAGAGAATGTGGCCTAATATGAGCAAAGATGAGCATGAAGCTTCAGAAATTCAGACATGCAGGTAACTGCAGAGACCCTGTCATTATCTCCAGGTCTCCTAGGGTCTTCTGTAGGTTTTCATTTCTGATAGGTACTCTCTTTCCTAGCTTTTGATTTATTTTCACTGTAGTAGCTAACGAAATTGTGGGAAGAAGTAGGAAACACAAATTCAGGTCACCTGCAATAGAACATCAATGTGATAGGGAAAAAACAATTATCGGAGAAGGACATAAGAAAGGAAGATCGAGTATTATAACGATGGTATAGATGATGCCCAGGTAATGTTTTCATCACTGGATGGATGTATGCATGTGTATGTGTATCTGTCATGGGAATGGGACATGCTTGTTCCCCTTGCAAACACTTGCATACCAAGTGTATGACTGTACTTAAAATTGCCTGTGCTGAGAGTGACAAAAAATAAAGACAGTGAAAGCTTCTTGTGCTGTATTCTCTAATGCAAATGTTATTGTTAATGTGTGGATGAAAAAATGGGACAGGTAGTGATATTTGTTGAAATTATAGTTTAAACAAACTGGTTTTAACAAAATTCTTGTAAAATACTTTGTGTGTGGAATATTTAGTCACACTTTTTGTGCTCCTTAACAAATTAGTTGCTGTACAGTGCACAAATTCCTTGGGAAGATCAGAGTTTAGACTCACAGCCATGCTGTGCAAACAGCGGTTGCTCTTCGGAGCAGGAGGCACTTGCAAAATGGCACTAAATTCCAAACCTTATTCAGAGACCAGGTTCACTATCAGTCAGTGGAAGAAGGTAGACACTCCCAAGAGCCTTTCAGGCTCTCTTCTCTGCATCACTAGTTTCTTTGACTAAAGTAGCTAGGCTCCTATATAACATGCGAAACCCTCTCAGACCTTGTCCATCGCAAAGAATAGTCATCTTCGTAACATGGAGGACATTCAAAGCACAACTTTTCCCTCTAATCCTAAAATGGCACCTAGGAAAAGGGTTTAGATGAGAGCCTCTAAATCACAATGATCCCTCTCTAATTACAGTACACCTATCTTAATCTAAATACAGCACCCTTGCAAAGAGAATCTGCTGGCAGTGCATCACAAAGGTGCAGTTCATGAATGGCTTTACTGAATGGAATATTAGGCTGATATAAAATATGTATAAGTGAGATCATAATTAGGTTCATTAAATTAACTAATAGCTACCCTAACATCTCATAGTCCCATGGCATCTGGCACTAAGATACATGTTTTATTAGATAAGTCAAGAGTGGGGATGTGTTTGTCTGTTTACTCACAGTTCAGTAGTTCAAAGGAGAATTTCTGTGAATATGTTGTATATATTTGTGCCCCTTGAGACACATTCTCCTTTGTTTCCCTTACACTAACCCATTGTAACATCTCTGATGTCAGATGAATTACTTTTCCAGAGAATGGTGTTCTCTACCGGATTTATGGATTTAGAGAGAGAAAAATTTGGGCCCTCATCCTTACACTCTTTATTTCTTTGCAAGTTAACTTCTTGCTTCACTTTCGGTGGCACAGTTGATGATCCTGAATCCTTTTGCTAGAGCTACATTTTTCACTAGTAGCATATGTTTATATAACAGGTAGAGCAGACACTGTACAAATGAAAATTTGCCTTTGGGTCTTCTCATACTTTAGCTGCTGTGAATTTGGCTGTTGCATTTACTGTTTTAAACTTGGTTATTTTTTTTTACTCGTCTTAATCCAACACATTTCTGATGCATCTGAACAAGCTCAAAAGCCCCCCATGTACAACTTTGCTTCTTGCTTCTTTTACTACTCCTCCCCCTCTGCTATCATGTTGTTTCGGTTCATGATACCCTCTTAGGTGTGGCAGTACCTTTTTCTTGTCTCCTGCTAAAGCTATCTAGGCTCTTTCCTCGATGCCTTTCCTGCCTTGCCTCAAGGTTAGATCACCATTTGGATGTAATATAGTTGCCTTGTCTCCTGCTTCTTTAGAGCAAGAAAGGTGGGCAAGACCCTGAGTGTCTCACCAATAGCTCAGAGGAGCCGTTGACCTCAACAAACAGGATAAATAGGGTGGGCTAAGGACTACTTTGCATTGCTAGAATCATGACAAACAACCAGTGAATCTGACCCGTATCTTTATGCATGTGTACAGTATCAAGCATACTACTGGGGCTTTACAGACAATAAGATAATGGATGCGTTAAAAATACCTATGACAAATCCAATGCAAGAATTGAAATACAGGGTGAGTGGAAAGGTGAAGTGCTGGTGAAAGTCTTAAATCTCAAGCTGACCTTTTTTTTTACCCACAGGACTTGCCTTTGCAACTTCTGCTGCTCTGTGGTTGCTTTAATTTATATGACTAATGACATGAAAGATGTAAAATCCGTAAAAATACAGTGTTTGGCTGCTTAAATTAAGTTTATGAGTTTCTCTTAAGCCTGCCAAACAACTTAAATATTTCATGGCTTTCACAGGCTACAGTTCTAATATTTATAACTCTTGTGAGGAGATTTCAAAAATTATAATTACAACTCCCAGGATCCCAGATATAGCAGATGTTCAATATTTTGTACGATGTTGGCAGAAATGCTTTTCATGCTCTTTTTGATCTCAGTACCCCATGTATTGTAGCTGCTACAACAAGCTGTTGATAAGAGAGTTTATTGTTATTTTCCTGTAAAAGACTCTGTAGGGCAGATCCAGGATGGCATATAAAGGAAAACGAATGGGGATTCAGCCCTAATGAATAATGAGGAATCCTGTGCAGTGTACTCTTTCAAATGCCGCCCTAGTAAATGGCATATAGGATGTCTCTCCTCGCATAGATCCACACAGAACTTCTGGAGTTAATGTGACCCTTTCATTTTAGGCTATACATCCTTGCCCCATTCCCCTGTATTGATGGATCATGTCATTTCCCATTCTTTCTTGTATATTCACCCCCATGGTGACTGTGTTCCCTCCACGAGAGTACAAGAATAGCCTTATTTGAGTCAGATGCCAAAGCCCATATATATGTTTCTATCAGAGTGCTGGTGTGTGAGATAAAATTATGGCATTGACTCTGATTTTTCTAATGATCTGTTTGCATGAGGAGAAGAGAAATGGGCTTTAAGCAGCTGGGCTTGTCTCAACTCTTGCCATGTTTTACTTATATTGTATTCCTTATTATTGTAATGAGGCTTTTTTTCTTACAACCATATTGGGTACTTAGTTAAACAGTTAAAACTTCACTGTCACTCAAATGATTGCCCCAAATTTACAACACTATAAATGTAATCACACTCTACCCTTTATAGGTGGACTTTAATGCAGTTCACAAAGGTCAAAAAAAAAAAAAAAAAAAAGAAAGAAAAAAGAAAACCGGAAGAATATCATATTAGTAGGTTAATACAATATCCTACAATATTACTGCAAATGCAGAAGAGTAGAAAATAGTAGAGGTCATTATATAAATGAAATTGAATAATTTTAATTATAAAATCATTAGTTTAGGTCACAATTAGAAATGTACAGAAAATATTAAAATTCACACTGTTTTTTAATGTTCACATTAGGTACCTGGCATTAGATTTGCAGTATTACCTTAAAAATATCCATGCAGATATAAAGAATATCTTGAAAACATCATGAAACTTGAAAACAGCATCATGTAATGATATATGGACCTCTTCTATTACCCCTGTCTATAGTACAACTGTAAGAAAACCAATATACCATGTTTTCAGGATCTTATTTAGTTATTTGTGTTGAAGTTTGTTTGTTTATGTTTTGGTTGTTTTTTCTTTTAAGTTGTTCAAACAATGAAAAACTCAAACAATGAAAAATATTGTTATTTTCCCTTTTCAAACAAGGGATCTACTGAAACAGCTTTTGTACTATAAAGAAAATCCAAATATAAGATGCACCCAGTATGGGAAACTGTTGAAGCTTGAAGAGATTGTCTGAAGAAGATAATGGCTATGTAAAATGTCATTTCAAAATTATTGGCTTCAGATCTGGACAGCAATCATCTATAGGTGATTGCATGACAGTTAAACTAAGAGATAATTTTGTGAGTTTGAACACCACTATTCCAGTACTAATAATAGATTTAAAGTTGTATTACTTAGGGAATGTTTAAGGGCAATATTTTATACACTAAATGTAAGTTTAGTTTAAAAAAAAGTTTCCAGTGACTGTGCAGATAACTGAGGAAGTGAATTCAGTTAGATATTTTGTACTTGTCCATTAATGGGGCAATATAGAAATCAACATTGTGTTTTGGAATTTGGTATCTTGAACTATAGCAAAGCTTTTTAGCATGCAGCCTTTCACTAGTTTCCCTTTCTCATCGCCATTTCTTTAACCCTCTTGAAAGTTCAGTACATTTACCACCTTTCATATGTTTAGATTAGATGCTGCTTTTGCTTCTTCAAGCTGAAAAAGGGTCTTTAACACAGATCTAAACATCAGTGTTTTCTTTGGCACAATTGCAACAGTTTTAGTTCTGTGTTTTTTGTATCCAGTATTTGTAAAAGAAAAAAAAATAGCTTGCCTTCTGAGATGGGTTCTCCTTCAAACTGTGAGTTACAAAAGTGTTTTTAACTGTGTCTCTCCAGAAGATACATTACCATCAACAACTGATGCAGAGGAGTTACTCAAAAGCCTGTAAAATTAACAGCATAGCCATGGGCAGTGCACTGAAAATGCTAATTAATGTAGCATTGTGGGTTGTGGGATGAAGCAAAATTCATTATGTCCTGGCTCTGCCACTTAGTTCAGTTCTGGAGAGTTTGTATTTTAACGTAACAGGACCTATGTATCCGAATGAACTTTGTTAGATTTGTCTGCTCAAATTTTTGTTAAATAGTCTGTTCAGAGAACATTTTCACATACTTCTGTGGAGATTAAATACCTTACAGAAGCCTCTAATTTTCCCTGGATAAATTTATTATTTATGGACATTGTTAAACCCATCCTTCACTCTAGCAGATGCAATTGTTTCCACATTTCATCTTTGTCCAATTCTAAGTTACAATTTTCAGTTGATTATTATACCAGACTTGAATTTTCTGGGCTGTCCTTTGCCTAGAAGTGAGTTTGACTGGGATGTCAGAACAGAAAAAGTTCGGATATCTTAAAAAACCCAGACAGTGATTTTTTATTTATATTTTAGTATAAAACTTTAATACTTTATCTAAGATACAATCTTACACTTTCTGTGGACTGATGTATTATGTCAGTAAGTGATTAATAGGAGTTGAGATTTGGAAGGAATAAGCTACGTTTTGTGGCTTTTGGGGATCTTCAAAACTTATTTCTTTTTTGTGCACTGAATTTTTAACAGCAGATCTCTCATATAGTACAAATGTTAGTTTGGTAATAGTAAACACGTGCAGTATCTGGGGAAGTCTGTAAGTTTTGCTGTGTCTTTGACTACTGAAAAGTGTGCAGATGTGAAGAATGAAGCCACAGCATTGATAAGGAAGACTTTCCCTTGCACTTGCCATCAGAAGGACCATCTGAAATAAAGCAGACACTGTATTTCAATGGAGCCAACAACTGAAAATTCAGATTGCGTTCCTGTACCCCAAAGTGTTGCAAGCATTCTGTACTCATTAAGGTTTGAGAGGTTTTCTGACACTTTCTAGGTGTGTTGTAAAAACAAATCCTAACAAGGAAAACAATACCTTTTTTTGAGGTGGGGCTGGGATGTTGCTTGGTAAATGAGGCACATGATTGTATTCTGAGATATGAAGCTAGCAGGAAACACAAAACAGCTGTGTTATTTATGGACTATTGTGCATTTTGTAGACCAAATGTGGAAATTTTTCCTATGGAAATATATTGTCCAATTTTATAACAAAAGACTTATTAAAATAAACATACCAGAAATTTTTAGGATTAATTCCCTCACTTCTAATGATTTCTCTTTGCAACTCTGAAGTAAAATTTACCATAAGAAAAATAGCACTCTAAACACAGCCTCCCAAATGGGTGAAGCTGATGTAACCAGTTACACTGGTTTCTTGGAGAGGTATTCAGCCCTTCACAGAACATACTCAATTGTTGCTGAGATTTCACATTCCTTTGCTCTAGATAGTAATTAATCATGATTTTGCAGCTCCTTTCTAATTGTGTGATTGTTAATTTCTGATATGTCAAGAGAAAATGAAACAAATGGAAATCAATTGGAAAATGAAGCTGGGAAAAAAAACCCAACAAACACCACTGTGGGTACCCAGAGTGTTGCACAGAAGCAAAAAGGGTGGTAGAGGAGTAAATTTAACATTACACAGAATCTTTCTATTATTATAAAAGCAAGAGTTAAAAGTTAGAACTGCAGCTAATTAAAGTTCTTGTCTTCTCATGACTGCAATCCCATTCTGTGTAGACGAGCTCGTTCCTCACGCCTATGATTACAACATAGTGAGTGACAAAGCATTATATGGCACAAGGGACTTGTCTGGAACCTTTCATTATTAATATCCAGGGTTTCTTTAATATTCTTTCTCCCTACTCTCCTCTTCCGTCTCCACTCTGAGACTGTAATAAGACTGCTGTTGAGTGTTGAGTGTTAGTTGACTCTGCTCTAACATATTTTCATTGTTAGCTTTAAAAGAAATGTTGGGAATATTTATCTATTGTACCCAGGAGAGGGACTACATTATATGGTAATGGGTGAACTCTCTTACTCTGGAAAGCAAGATTAATATCTCCCAGAGTGAGAATAGGAAGAGTTTTTGTGTATGATGAACTTTGGAAAGCAAGTAATAGGAAGCTTATGAATGCAAGAAATTCAAATGGGGCTGTATCCTAGGGAGCAAAAGAGAAGCCAGCAGAGCCATTGTTGGCTTCACAATGTGAGCCTTAAAGGTAGAGGATCAGAGACAGTTCAGGATGTTGGACACATGTTGTGCTCTCTGTTTTTCATAATATCTTTGAGAAAGAGATGAAGGAAAACAAAAAAAGAGTAAGGGTCACAAAGAGCACTGCACACACCACAGCTAGAAGGTAAGCAAAGACAGAAGTGCAAAAGGCCACTGGCAGGGCACATTTTTCTGTTTTAAATAGGAGGGTAGAAGTGAAGAACAGCAGGGGTCTTATAGTAGTGGGACAGTGATCAGCAGGAGAAAGGGAACTGGCTCTAGATGGAATGGGAATCATTCAGCTGGCCAGTCAAACTATTTTACAGGCTGCTGGGAAGTCCGGCCTCCTCTTTTATCTCAAGGACCTTGTAAGAATAGTTCTGAAAAAAAGATAACTGGACAGAGGTGTTGCAAAGTCTTTCCTCAGTTCTGCTGGGACTGCTCTAACTTGTTTGGTTTTTTTTGTGGACTTGTTCTTTTGTGGATTTTGTTTGTTTGGATTTTTTATGTGTGCATCGGGAGGTAGTGTGTTGGTGTTATTTTTCCTTCTCCCTCCTCCAAGGTAACCTAAAACCTTGATAGGTGATTTGAATCATGCTTTGGAAAAAGACAGGTCTAATACACCTATATCTATCTTTATTTCTATAAGCCAGCATGTTCTGAAAGTTCCTGCTG
>NW_009930596.1:70547-74661 GCF_000696875.1 Nestor notabilis
GCCTAGCTTGAAGGAAATTTGATTCAAACCATTCACTTTACTATTGAGATGATGTTATCAGTGGTTTCACAAGAAAAATTTCTTTAAATGGCTGTATAAATCTCATAAATGGGAAAAACAGTTGCTCTGATTTGTACTTGGTATAATAGGAGATACTCTGTGAATAAAGAGATTGCTTTGCTACAGGGTAGATAACAGACCATTGACATTTAACCTGGTGACTCTTTAGCCTAATAGGAGGTCACTGATGAAAACACACTTGGTAATTTCAGCTTATCTTCTTTCTGATGGAAGCTTATATCATCCAAAACAATTACATATACTGTGAGTACATTCATAGCTGGCGTAATGTTACATACAAAGATGACTCTGAAAATACTCTAAATTGGAAAAGTCTACAGTAGCAATAAAACTTTATCATTGTATGTCATTGGCCTAGTGCTAATGCTGGAGACTATCTGAAGGACTGGAAAACTCAGGGGATCTGTAATAGACAGCAAAGTCTCTCATCCATAACTCATAGCTTCAATCAGTTCTGGCCAGTTGCAGGCAAAAGTTGTCACTGGACACCTATCTGTGATAGTCAGCATACAATGAGCTGATGTTTTTCTTTCGGTCACATGAAACAAAACTGGTGAGCCAAAATCGGTTGGCCTCACCCATCTGAGGATATGAACAATCCCACCAATGCCAGAGGGAACACACAAATAAGGCAGTGGAGGTGTGGCAATAAAAGTCTCCACAGCGGGAGTAAGGACAAACCCTGTGAAGCTAGGCTTCTATAGACCGATGGCTCCCATCTAGATACTCTGGGATCCAGTAACTTGGGAGCTGATTTTCTTGTGGCTGGAGCAGTCCTTGCAGCTGTCTTCAATGTGGGGTCTTCTTGTATTTAGTGGAGATAAGTTGCCCTCATAAACTTATCCTGAATACAGACATTAATACTGATTGTTTCCCACATGAATGAAAACTCCAGGAGCTTGCCAGATTGCATATGATTGAAAATACCAGCGGCTCCAAACGTCTAGGGACTCAGGTAGTGAGGACTCAGCTGATCCACAGATTAGGTAGACTGTGTTTTTGGATATTGAAATGAAAACTTCATTTTACAGGACTGGAAACATACTGGCAACATGCAGAATGAGAGATTGATCTTCCCTTGACTTTGTTACGCCTTTCTGTGATCTGTAAAGATGGGGAGTTTTGTTATTTGATTCAAGTGGAATTGCATGGAGGGACGACTTTGGGTTCCTCTCAGGAGGAAGTAAAGGCGAAATGCAGTGGCTTCAACTAACTCGTGTCACTTTGTGTGGGAGTATGAAAGTGTACATCTCAGCTGATGAATGGTGTCTTCAAGCTGATGAGGTAGTTTCTTTAAGCCCTGCAAAGCAGATTCCTGGTATTCACCCTCCAGTTTTAATTCTGGGGAAAAAAGGTGAAGCAAGAGGACCAGGGAGGAAAGATCAGTGTACTGGGCTACCTGGTTGTGAGGGAATCAGGTATGCTTCTTGTAGGTCACTTTGACTCTTCACAGTGGTGGGTTTTCTGATTATTAAAATGAAATAACTAGAGCTGAATAGTATCTGCTGAAGTTCTCTCAGCTGCCTAACACAGTTGTAAAAGACAAAAATAGCTAATACCTGGTTTGATGACAGAAGACAGAGGTAGTACTGTAGCTAAAGATGGTGAGAAACAACAAAGCAGAATGGACAGCAGCTCGTAAGAAAGAGGCCTGTACCCAGCAGTTCCTGAGGTGTAAAATATGAAAACTGAGCCAGATAGTGACAGTCCTTGCTCCCTGGCCCTGACTGTGCCATGGGCTTCTCCTTTAACATTTAAGTGAATGAAGTGCCTATATCAGCAGGGTGAAGCAGTTCAGCAGCATGAGAGGAGAGAAAACTATATATTTTTTTGTAATTTTGTGTTTTTCAGAGTTTGCTTTCCACTGGCTTACGATAGACTCATAGAATCATAGAAGAGTTAGGGTTAGAAAGGACTTTAAGATGCAGTGAATCAAGTCAACCTGCAGCCACTTGGTTATCCAGGGGGAGAAGGAAGATGAAACTGTAGCCTTTCCCACAGCAGCTTGGACTTAATTTGGCATAACTGTATTGTTAGCATTGACCTATAGGCATTGGAACAGAAGCAAGATGACTTATAACACCTAGGTAAATCCATTGTTTATGTGTGTTTGCTGTATTTTACCAGATTAATTCTTTTTTTCATACACACTCACTATTTATCTCAAGGGAAGCACTACCTTTCAGAGATGTTCAGGAAGTGGTTGAGTAAGCAAGAGCGTGTGCGTGTTCATGCACATGCATGTGTGTGTGCACTCACTTCAGGATGAATCTGGGGATGCTTGAACCCATTACTTCCTCCTGGTGATTGTACCATCAGAGATGTATCTTATGAAGACAAACATTGTAAAATAAATGCCTTTTGTTTATATATTAACTATTATTAAACATCAGTGAAATATTCAATACATAACGTAATTATTTTTAGTAGTTTAAGGGTATATTTTTAATGTTTTCTGTAAAGCTGTCTTTTCTGCATGTAATCCCACCCTCATTCTGGCAGTATCCAAAGTATTTAAGAATACAAACAACAAAACATTTTCTCTATCTTCCTTCCAGGTCTTGGGGCAAGTATCTTTGTTACATTAAGACGTTTGTTTGCGTTTTAAGTGGTTTGTGAATCTGTTTGAAGAACATATCAAAGGAAACCTGGATAAATGAAAGGCGATTTGATGTAGCAAAAAAGATCTAATGGTTGCGATCTGTGTTTGTGTGTCTAACCAAAGAAAGAAAAAACAAAGGAAATGGGATTAAGTCAATAGCTCTCTGCTAATGTCTTCGTTTGTGTATCAGTATCTTCTTTAATGAAAAATCAAAGCTGCTATTGCATCTGTAGGAACAACTTTTGGGGGGCAAAAGGAAAATGCAGAAACCAACATTTCTTTTTGGAGATGATTACAGGAAGAACAATCACAGTTTTAAATCTCAGTACTAGTTTTTAAGCACACACTTGGGAACTTAAAAACTTCCAAGGTAACAAACATTTCTTCACGTTCAGATGATCCTATCAATCAAACTTTGGAACATACTGCTCAGTAAAGAATTTTTGCAAAGATAAATAAAAGTACAATGTTGCTTTCATCACAGTCTGAGGTGCAGAAAATTCAATCCAGGCTTGGATGTATAAGAAAAGAGACCTTCAAATCTGTTGAAAAATAATTGTTTTTACTGCAATTTATAACTCTCTCTCCTCTTTCTATCTTGATAACCTACTGCTTTTACAATATGTTGCTCCCTTCATGTGCTAGAACATAGCTGAAGAATAGAGTTATGCATATTTTCATCACAGTGCTCTGAAGAACTCTTTTAATCATATTTTGTTCGCAGGCTTAGGGAAAATTTCCATAATCTTTGTTGTTAAATTGATATTTGACAAATTGGTAATCATGGCTATCTTGATTAAAACATGATTAAAATACTCTTCAAAGTAGGGAAAAATATGTATATTTTCATGGCTTACATTGCCTATACATTTTAAGATCATTTAGCAGGAAATCAGTTTCATCTCCTGCAAAATCCTTGGTAATATACTGTATATTATTACACATCATTATGCTCAGCTGTGTTCATTACAGGAACGGAATTCATGAGCACTTAAGATACCCAATATGTTCAAGTGCATGGGTCTTTTCACAGAACTGCATAGGAATGGGCAGTATGAAATTATATTAACCTAAGAAGTACAACCTAAAGAACTGAAAGAAATTTGTTAATTGTAAGTTGTCCTTATGTTCATCTCTCCCTGGTCCTACAAATACTTAACTATACAAACTAGATGAGTTTCAGAAGTAAATGTGAGAGATCCAAATACAGAACTGATGGACAGCGGCAGAGCAGTTGATGTCATCTACCTGGACTTGTGCAAAGCATTTGACACTGTCCCACACGACCTCCTTGTCTCTAAATTGGAGAGACATCAATTTGATAGATGGACCACTCGGTGGATAAAGAACTGGCTGGATGGCCGCACGCAAAGAGTTGTGGTAAATGGCACAATGTCCACTTGGAAACCAGTAATGAGTGGTGTCCCTCAA
>NW_009930597.1:0-3712 GCF_000696875.1 Nestor notabilis
AAGACATCAAGAAGCAGGGGCTGCAGTTGATTGAAAGCAAGAAGAAAAGCAAGAAGAACTAGTGGTTGCTCCCCAAGACCTCTGGATGCTCCAGACCATTCGTTGTACCCTTTTCCCCTTTGATGTAATAGAGCAGATGCTTTTCCTTCCTCCCAGGCCTGTGGTAGAGCTGAAACAGGGGGTCCCAGGTCACTTCTGTCACCCAGAACACATGGGGCTCAAACTGGCTGCAGCTGCCACACCCAGCCCCCGGGGAAGCTGTGCTGGGGATGGATGTGACAAGTGGTAAAGAGGTACAAGAGGCAGGCAGAAGAAACCAATGGCAGTACCTCAGATTCTGGATTTAGAAAGAAACAACAAACCATGGGATACACCAGGAAAGCAGCAGCAGGTACCTTCCTGCCACAGTGACCCCTGAGCCATACCTCCCTGCAGTGGGGCAGGGGAGCTGCATGGGGCGTGGTAGGGCACTGCTCCAACCGCATAGAGACCATGGGACAGGAGAGTCATATCGGGGAGTGCCAATCTGGCCCTCACTCCAAATGCTGGAAGAAGAACTCTGGCTGCATGGGGCTTTCCAGTATGGAAAAAATAAGGCTTCAACCTGCCAGAGGGGAGATTGAGATGAGCTCTTAGGTGGAAGTTTTTCCCTATGAGGGTGCTGAGGCGCTGGCGCAGGGTGCCCAGCGGAGCTGTGGCTGCCCCATCCCTGGCAGTGTTCAAGGCCGGGTTGGACACTGGGGCTTGGAGCAACCTGCTCTAGTGGAAGGTGTCCCTGCCCATGGCAGGGGTTGGAACTGGATGAGCTTTAAGGTCCTTTCCAACCCAAACCAGTCTGGGATTCTATGAATAATACAAGGAATAAAAGAATAAATACGGGGAACTGAGGGAAGGGCTGATGCCATTTGGGGTTTCCTTGCGTGGCACAGTTCAGGGAAGGAGGGGAGAGTTTTCCTTTTCTGTCCTAACAAACCCTTACTTCCTTCCACTGCAATTACTGCCAAAGGCTTGACAGTCTGTCATGTCTGCAGCTGGTGCCAGCACTGGCAAGAAACCTAAAATAGGGAGAGTTTGCACTGGAGCATTTGCTGTGCAGAAATCTCTGTGCCATTGGAAGGCTGAGCTTGAGTGGGTTTAGGGGTTTTTAGTTTCAAATATGTGATCAAAATCACATGGAATGAACCGCAATGAAGGGTAGGCACAGGCTGAGACTGTTACCAGAGCACCAGCGCAGGGTTTTGTCCTCCAGGAGGAGGGAGAACCAGGCTAAATCAGTCATCCTGAGCCCAAACAGAGGCTCTATTGACTGTTCTGGGAGAGGAGACGCAGGGAAGGCCACCAGCATGGGGATCTACGCTGTGGTGCTGGGAGTTGTGAGGGTAAGATGTGGGAGGAGGCAGGTTCACCCATCCCAGCTCTTGGGGTGAGAGCTGCTTCCACCCAAGGAAGCATGAACGTTCGCCATGTTGATGTTAGAAGGGTTAATGTTTGTGGTAATGATTTTGGGCCCAATGAACAGTCTGTGTTGGCATCATTAGCCACAGGTGCATTTCAGCATCTTTGTAAAATTAAGGAGGGAGCAAGGTGGGAATGGGTCAGTTCTGGTAAAGGAGGGAAGAACCCTTTGGGAATGGTTTCCTGCCCCATCTCTGACACACAGCAAGGGGAAGCAGGCAGTGGATGGGTCTGGCAGCTCTCCATAAGGCAGCTTTTCTCCACAGTAGAGCTGTCACAGCCCTCAGACCTTTCTGGTGGCCTCCTCTGGATCCAATCTACCAGGTCTGTGTGTGTCGTGTTGGAGGTCCCCAAGGTGGATGCAGAGCTCCAGGGGGTCTCAGGAGAGCAGAGCAGAGGGGGACCATCCCTGCCTTGACCTGTTGGTCACACTGCTGGTGATGCAACCCAGGAGACACTTGTCTTTCTGGGCTGCAAGTGCAAACTGACTGGCCATGTCCCATTTGTCACCCACCAGTATCCTGCAGTTCTTTGCAGGGCGGCGGCTCTCCCATCCATCTATCCATCCATGATGGATGAGGGGAGGCACAGGGGACTGGGCATCCCTCCATGGTGGGGGGAAGGCTGGTTTTCCAGTCCATTGGATGGAAGTAAAACAAAGCCTAAGGGGAAGCCAGGAACACAAGGAGTGGGCACAGAGGACAGGGCTGGGCTGAGCACATGCACAGCACCCAGGCTGTTGAGCTAACCTAGCATCTCAGGTGAGGATGCTCATGGTGATGAAGGCATCAGGGCCAGAGATGCCCATGGGATGTGCTGGGGGGCCCTGAGGGCTCAGTGATGCACCCAGTACCCACAGCCCAGCCCTGCAGGGTGCTGGGGGACAGGTCCAGCCCCATGACCTGTGCTGAGTATCACAGCAAGCACCCAGGATCACCCCAACACACTGCCCTGTGCTGGGGCCAGCCCTACATGAGTGCAGGTGCCCTCCCAAACTGCCAGCCCCACTCCTGTGCACTCTCCCTGCTGATGCCTGGGTTCACAGCAGGATTTGGGGGTCCCAAGGAGAGCCATCGGGCACTCTGTTCTGTGCTGGTTCAGTTCAACAGCACTGTGTGCAAGGTAGTGGGGTGCAGGGGGATGCAGGCCAAGATAACAGAGAGGGATGATGGGGTGATGCCCACTGGAAGGCAGATAGAGACACAGCTCATCCACTCCAGTGCCACTCTGCCCACCCTCCCAGTGAAACCACACTGGGGTAATTGGGCATTGGTACTCACAGGGGAGCCTCGTGCCCATGTGTCCCCCAGCAGGGCTCACCCACCATGAGGGTGCAGGGATGCCCAGGGGCAGCACGTGTAGGGCAATTCCATCCCTGGCTCAGGCTCTGCACTCTGCCCATCCACCTCACTTCCCCTCCCCCCCCTCCGCCAATTCCCATCACAGCCCAACACCAGCAGTGCCCAGGGCCATGTAACCCCGAGGCAGTTGTATGAAGGAGATGAGCCACCAGCAGGCGAGGAACCTCATCCTTTTGTTTCCCCTTTCACCTGCAGAGCTGGGTCCCAAAAGGTCTCCCACCCGAAGCTGGGTGCACCACATGCCCCCCCAGTATCCAATTTGAGCCTTTGCCAGGGAAACAGGAGCAAGGGGCCACATCACTGGCCCCCATCAGCCCCCATCTTTGCCTGTCTGCCTGGGGCCGTAGTGTCTCCACCACCCACATGGAAGCAGCTCGGGGTGTCAGACAAGGTGGGTCAGCCATATTTATTGAGAATGGTTGTGGAGGGATAAAAATATTTCCACTAGCTCTGTAAGAATTTATAAACCTATACTCTGCTTATCCTTTAATAAATGCCTCTATGACCATCATGCGAAGATAGGTACTTCTGTAAGAAAATAGCAAGATTAAAAAAAGGAAAGCGCTAATAAACCCTGTGGGGCCCTGCCCAAGACGTCCCTGCCCACGGGGGCCAAGGAACCCTCCAGTGGCACGGGGACATGGGTGGCACATGCCAGATGCTGCCCCAGCACCCTGCAAAAAAACACCCCCCACTCTGAGCCTAGGCCAGACACAGCCCCACTCAGCCAAGCTGCCTGGGTGCAAACCCTGCACCCTGGGGTGAACCCACCCAGGGCACCCCAGCAATCCCACTGCTCCTGGTTCTGCCTCTACTCCACAGCCTTGACATCCCCTTTCATTTTTCCCTGTACCTGGCGGGCGGGGGGGGGGGGGCGCGGGGGTGGGGGGGCGGGG
>NW_009930597.1:3743-6150 GCF_000696875.1 Nestor notabilis
CCCCACAGCCACTGGCCAGGGCTCACAGTGGGGCCATGCAGCAGTGCTTTGCCAGAGACCAATGCAGAAACAGACATCCTGGGGGGAACAGAGGGGTAAGACACAGTGCTCTGCAGGACAGCAACAGAGTGAGGACATCCTAGGGGGCCACAGGCACAACATCAGTACTCTGTGGGAAAGCAGCACAGATGGGGACAGCCTGAGGGGTGCCAAGCTGCAGTGCTCTGCAGGGCAGCAACACAGATGGGGACACACAGCAGTGATTTCCTGGGAAGCAATATAGATGGGGACATACTTGGGGGACACAGTGATGCTCTGCCAGGAAGCAGCTGGGACAGGGCCACACAGGGACACCACAGACAAACAAGTGGCACCAGGGGCTGAAACACCAGTGAGGGACTATGCTGTTGCTGCAAGTCAGGAAGCACCATGGGCACAGGACAGTCATTATTGCTTTAAAGGGCCAACATCACAGGGGGCCAGGCTTGGCAAGCCTCTGATTTAGGGTTCAAGGAACTTTCTCTGGGGACTGTGATTCTCCAGTGCTCTCCATCCATGGCCCTTCTCAACACCCAGGGACACAGTGTGCTCCCCAGGGGGCAGTGCTCAGAGGGGACAAGGTCCCTGGCAACAACACAGGGCTGGACACCACTGAGCTTCAGTCCCTCCTTGCACCAGTGCTGGATGGGAGGCAGCCAAGGGGGTCTGAGTGCCAGCTGCCACCCAGGGCAGGACAGAGGTTGCCTCTTCAGCCCCTTGGTCGCCTGCAGTCCCCAGGAGCTGCTGTCCCTCTGCTCCAGCCAAAACCAGGAGGAAGCAGCCTCATCCTCCCCTCAGCAGGGCATCTGGGACAACTGCCTCTCAACTGGCATCCACCTCCTCTTCCCTGAAGCTGGTGCCAAGCTTAGCATAAAGGCTGTAAGCAGGGAGGCCAGAGGTGACAGAGGGACAACAGACAGACAGAACATGAGGAGCTGGTGTCCGTCCTCAGAGCTGTGGGGGAAACAGGGAAAGCCAAAGCTTGGGGGACAAAGCTGTCCCCAGCCTGAGGCAAGGTGGCAGCAACCTGGACAGGACAGGGGACCTCCAGGCTGGGTTCACTGTCCTCTCACTGTCCCCATAGGATGGGTGCTGGTTGGCTGGATAAGGCAATACCACAGCAGCTTAAGGTGGTAGATGCAGTCAGTGTTGTACTGCGTCTTGCAGCAGGGTCAGGGTAGGATGGAGAGCAATGTAAATGTTTCTGATTTGGGGTGTAGGGAGGAAGAGGAGGAAAAAGGAGTTAGTGCGAGTCCTTCATCTGTTTCTGGATCTTCTGGAGCATCTCCTGCATACGCCGCAGCTGCAAGGGAGCAGAGAAGGGATTGCTGAGGGGCACTGGCACCCCCTGAGCTACGCCAGCTCCCGTGCAAATATATTTGGATCGAGCATCCCAAGCAAATTGGGATCACCAAGAGCTGTGGGGGGGGAAGGGAGGAGGAAGGTGGAACCCTCTGATACTCCTCCACCATCTCCTGACCGTGGCTTGAGGAGCAGCAGCTGCTGGGATGCTGCAGAAAGGGTGTCCCTTTGCAGCTGTACCATCACTGGGGATAGGGACATGGAGGGATCAGGGGGGCTCAGCCCTAACGCACACTCACCTCCTCGTCCTTCTCCCGAATGAGCTTCTCTGTCTCTGCATCTGGCACTGAGGGGATGACAGGGATGGGGAAATCTGTCCCACTTTCCCGCGTCAGCTTGCTGCGGGCAGAGAAACGAGGTGAGGATGCTGCCACATGGACATTCCACCATGGGTGCTACAACCCCGGAAATCCCAAACCTTGCAGGTACCCAGCACCCACCTACACAGACCCTGAGCCCCCACAGCCAGCATCACACTGGGTCACTTTCCAGGCAGGGGCAATATGGGGAGCTCCAGGCATCCCCCTCAAACCTCAGCATTAACCTGACCTGCCATGCACCAGTTTGGGGGGCACCACCACAGCAACAGGTGCCAGGGACAGGTCTTTCTCCATGCTCTCCCAGTTTGGGAAGGATCCCACTGGGTGTTCAAGCTGTGGTCGGGCTCTCCTCACTCAGTATTTCCTCTGCTGCTTTTAAAGCATCTCCAACTTGGCATCTCCCTTCCCGCCCACAGCCCCAGCCCCGCCCCAGGATGGGTTTCCCTGGCACCCTCCTGCCCAGCCAGCCCTGGGGATGCTCAAAATCCCTCTTCCCAAGCATCAGCTCCCATCAGTCCCAGCCCTGCTGGGGAAAGCTGTTGGCATCCACCTGTGGCCACACCACTGCACAGGACTGCAGCCAGCCCAATCAATGGCTTCTCCCATGCTAACAGCAATGGGGAGGGACCAGCTCTCCCAAATGAATCCCTGTGGATGCCACGTGCTGCCTCAGTGGGTGACAACAT
>NW_009930597.1:6195-6757 GCF_000696875.1 Nestor notabilis
CTGCCACGTGCCACTGCTGATGCAAAGGGGTGATGGACACAGCGGATGTTGCTGGGTGGGTGGGCTACCCCAGCCCTGCAAGGTCCCATTGTGCTGGGGGGGGACTGTGCCAGCGTGTCCACAGCAAGGGAAGGGGCTTGGCCACGGTTTGAGCCGCTTTGGAAGTCACTGCCCGTTGTCACGACTCCTCACCACGGGGGCACCCGGGGGGAGCACATCAAGCTTCTTCCATCCCTGGCAGCAAGACAAGGCTTGAACTGGACACTGACAATGGGACAAGTAGCTTCACCAGCCCAGGGCGCTACCACTGCCTCCTGCACGCCAAAATTGCACCCCCACAGGAAGTCAGTACAATGGGGTACCTGCCCTGCAGCCCTTCCCTTGGGCAGCCTTTGGCTGGGAAAAGCTAGGTGCCAACAGTCAGTGACACATCCTCCCAACCCCACCTTGCCTGGGTGAGCTGGGGCAATGCCACCAGTACACAGCTTCCTCCCAGCACCACCAGTGGTGTTGGCACCCCAAGGGCAACTTGTGTGGGCAGTGGGTGGGTGGCCACTGGGCT
>NW_009930597.1:6977-7901 GCF_000696875.1 Nestor notabilis
CTATAGCCACTGCCAGACTCCCATCGCCGGCACCACTGCTTTGGCCCCCCACAACCCACAGAGCCTCCACCTGCTCCCACACTGCTCCAGTCCCCCAAAGCAGGATCCCTCATGGGGCCCTCCAGCCAAGGGGTGGCTAAAGAGGATGCAAGTGCCATGAACCCAGCACTGGCTGCTTGCCTGGCTCTTAAGGAGTGGGATGCAGGGTCCCCCTCACTGCTGGAGCAATCCCCCAAGACACAACCAGCCATGGGGGACTCAGGTTCCCCTTTGCTGCTGGAGGATCCCCCTGTCACACCAGCCCCAGCGCTGGGGGATATGCAGGGTCCCCCCACCACTGCCAGAGCATTCCCCCCCAGGCCAGTCCTGTGGGGTTTTCCCTCACCACTGAAGCATCCCCCTATGACAGACCCAGCCTTAGGAGGACACAGAGTCTCACTGCCAGAGCATCCTCCCCCCCACCAGCCCCAGCCAAGTGGCACAGGAAGGGCCCCCCACCACATTGAGGTTCCCCACAACACCGAGAGGTTTTCTTACCCAGCCTACCATGCTGCCCAGCATGGATGCACACAAAAACCCAACCCACCAAGATCACCACTTGCAATGGGCTGGGGTCATCCCAAAGACAGGAGATGCCACCCCCACCCCTGCAGCCTGGCACCTTGCTCCCATCCCCTTACTTGCGGTTCCTCTCCTTCACTACCATGCGGGTCATGCTCTGGATGCACTGCCTGCGGTAGTTCTCATAGTGGATGTCCTGCGTCACATCCTTGAGGTCTTGCATGTGGGTCCTCACCAGCATTGTCCGCAGCTTCACAAAATCAGAGTGGGACGGGTTCTCCACTGCAGGGGAGCCCGAGGTCAGGGGCCACAGCCAATCCCCCACATCTCCCCAAAGCCCCCAGGGTGGAGCAGCATGGAGAT